>NC_142040.1:18797762-18962262 GCF_982192425.1 Myodes glareolus | reverse complement strand
TCAATCACTTTCTGGAACTACATAGACAGTAAATACTGCAGGGCTGCAGGCCACGCACAGTGTGACTCCTCACATCTCTACAGGTATGTAAACAGTCATGAACAAAGCATGAGGGGATATATGTGCTTCTGCACTCCAACAAAACTTCACAGAAAGCCAGTTCAGCACAAAGCCTGGCTACGCGACCTTCACGTAGATTACACATTACCAGAAGTAGCCGTAAGTGGGGATAACAGATGATAGTATATTCTGATATTTCCAAGATCTTTTTAAAAACTTTAAGTAGCACATACATCTTACCTGATTGGGTATCCTCAGTGGGGGCCTTGGGCCTCCAGGGTACCGAGGTGACATAAAAGGCTGGTGAAGACAAACAGACAGACCAAAAATCAGAGCGCTGTGAAATACAAATCTAAAACCAAACTACTTGAAAAATTCAGAATTAATATGAATCATACATCAATTCATTTTCCTATGTGGTTGTTTTCAGCAGAATAAAAACTTCTAAGTAAAGAGTCATCTGGCTTTTAATTTTGTAGAAAATCTAGAAATTTTCCAAATGAAATATGAAAGCATCAGAGATGATTAACTACAGCAATTAAAAATATAAATTTCTAAAATAATGATAGCTAATTGCTAAAACAAGATAATGAACCAATAACTATTTGAAAATGGTGCTTGATAGTTATTGCATTATACAGAATAGGTTCTGAATGTAAACTTTTGAATAAATTATAAATACTTACTACCAGTTTTCAATATTTTTTTTCAAGATAGGGTTTCTCTATAGTTTTGGAGCCTGTCCTGGAGCTAGCTCTAGTAGACCAGGCTGGCCTCGAACTCACAGAGATCTTCCTGCCTCTGCCTCCTGAGTGCTGGGATTAAAGGCATGCATCACCACCACCCAGCTCAATAAAAAATTTAAAGTTATCAAATTTCATCTCTCCACTGCTGTTCTATGATTGTAAATAATTTTGTTTCCTAAGAGTCGGCTATAAGCAAAAATTCTTTACTGGCTTTTTCACATTATGAGTTGTTATAAGATTAACTATAAACTTTAAAGATAAAATTCCTTTTCATATTTTGATTATAGTATGTTTTGAAGTATATTAATTTAAACAAAAGGGAAATGGTCTCCTTTTAAAAAGTAATGCTAATTTGTGTTGTTGGATGAAACAAAGATTCCTCTAAGTTGAGTTAAATCTTTTAGTAAAAAACTGAGTATCTGGGAGTGCCTTTGTATCCACTGCCGACAGGCAGGAGTCCAATACTTGACTACTTAGACTCGGGTGCTCATTTCTAGAAAGTTATTAAATTATTCAAAATTTCTATTTTATTATATTTTTAATAACTAGCAGAATAATTATATTCTTGTTGATTTATATATTTTTAACTATAAGATCCTTTACATATAAAATAAGCAAGTACTTATTTCTAATGGGCTGCATATTAATTAAAATATCAAGAACAGTTTAATGTACACCGAGAATCAATTTAATAGATAACAAGTAAATAAAAATCTTTGCATATCAAGTTTACAACATTTTACATAATTGAGCCCTACATTTATATCTTTTATAAATAAGAAATTTGGTCTACAGCAATAAAATCTCAAGAAATTCCTGCCATGAAGATTTGTATCTATAATGCATTCGCAGTCTAAGGCAACAACAAAATGAAGTTTTCAATGAACAGGCAGCTTGTTTTTGCTCCTTGTACTCTTGTGTGTCACTGTGCTCCCAGGAGACCATTTTACTGGGCACAAGTGGTGCATGGTTCAGGTAATAGAGTTACCTCCAGCTGCTAGAACTTAAGTAGACTTTCTTGTTTTAACAAAGTTGATTATTAAAAGGTTTAGCTTTCATGGATGTGAGCAGAGTTAGCTCTGCTCTTCACGGGAGAAACTATACTAAGTGACCTGAGAAGTGCTACGTATTGTCAGCTTATCCCAACATCCAGGCTCAGTTCTTTTCTTTCTTTTCTAAGTCATCCAATTTTACTTACACAATTACAATTTTCACATCTGAAGTCACCTCTAAATTTAATAATCAGGTATTATATTATTAGCGTCATAGTAGTTACCTTTCTTTACAAAGTGAAGCTTCATGATATAGTCACAAATCTAAGGCATTCTATCAGCTTATGGAAATACTGAGAAACAAATGTAGCTTACTAATAATTCCCACCTATGATAAAATCAGCTGGAAATGGAGTGCAGGTCAAAAGACGTGAATAGCATCACTAAATACCAAATGCTGGGACAAGTAACTGTTAAGTGCCTTATTTGAAACATAGTGTTTGAAATTTATATGCTCACCTAATGTGAAAAGACGCTACAGGGTTAATTTCCTGGATTATTTGACCTCTACATTGAATCATGAATCAGTATATTTGAATGAGATTATTATGAACCTTTCTACCTGTCTTGCAGGAGTTACCTGAGGCTACTGTGAGGGAGTGTCACTATATGTGGTGGCTAGGGACACACAGGTCCCTGTGAAATGATATTGGCAGATACAGATTCAGGTTAAGGCAGCTTATTTCCTCACTTGCCTTTCTCTATAAAAAATCATTTTGCGTTTTGATAAAAGTGGGAAGGACAGGAGAGAGGGAGAGAGGAGAGGAGGCAGACGGAAGTCACAGCATCTAAGGGTCTTTACAAAGCATACATGACAAAAAAATCTAGCTCAGATTTTTAAAAATATTTCTATCTAAATCACAAAAAATACTTTTGTGAAAGTATTTTTTTAAAAAATTAGTGTTGGTATAAATTCTAAATGTTCAGACCAATCCCAACTCTAACATAGCTAGACAGCCATCTATGCTAACTGTGTCACAAGTTAGTTTATGTAAACACAGCACTACAGTACCAAATCATCTGCACTCAATCAGTTGAGAGAATCCTATAATGGCATCTGTACTTCACTATTAGGAGTCAATTTAAAATAAACAATGGTAAAATAAAGATCTAGGCCAGAGAGTACCCACCAGCAATATGAGTGTTACGTGTTCACAGACATGCTGGTACTCTATGCATTCTTAATGTAGGACAAACATGTTCTTCAAAGACCCTGTAGCCCCGAGAATAAGCTTATTCTTTATATTTGAGGCAGTTTGTTTTGTTTCATTTTTGTTTTTGATTTAAATAGGGCATCAAATCCCTGGGAAAGGTTATTTATAATGTATGTGAAAAAAATCTGTGTGTGAATCAAGAGCTTGGATGCTAGTATTTGTAGCATAGCTAATTAGTAGGGTGGCCTTGAGCCTGCAGCCTGGGGGCTGCAGTTTTCTTAACCTTAAAATGAAGAAGTTGGAGCAGATGATTTTTAAAATTCTTTACAAAACAAGGGATCTATGATCCTGGAAGAAATTCTTCTCAGTTTGTAGCAGACTACAAAGATTAGTAGACTGTACAACTGTAGACATCTGGACAGCGGACAGATGAAGAGGGTGAGGGAAAGACACAGGCTTCGAAGGCACACGCCATCTTTATCAAGCAGTTGGAGAAAATGACCACATTTTCTACAGTAAAACAAATTGTGGTCAAGAAAGAAACACAGCAACAAACAATGGTGTTCATTGTTATGAGGCGTTAAAGGTCAACGGGGGACAAAGAGGAGTGCCTGCTGATCTAAGAATGTAGTGAAGAAACCCTCATCTGAAGAGTGACTCAGTGAGCGCTCACAGGCACGGCCCTAGGTGGCCGGATTCATCAGTGAGCAGAGCAGACAGAGCTTACTGTTCTCTCCGTGGGGTTGTTCAAGGCTCACAATGTTATAATTAATCCGAGGAATAATTTTCTGGAAAAATGTTCTGCGCATCGGTCCTCTAATTTGGAACAAATAGAATGTTCTCTTCACCAAATGTCAAGTGCCAAAGAAAGCTCAGAGAAAATAATCCTTTACTCTGTGTCTTCCCCCGAAACTGTATTACATCACCCTTACTTGATCAAACATGCAGCTCTCAGTGACGGTAAATCTAGATGATGTTTTTTCCAGTTTCCCAACTGGTCCACCTGTACGGGATGAGGCTTTTCATAACAGATGATGATCTAGTTTGCATTCCAATGGGAAGTTAAGGCAAAGTTCTTTCTGCATGTTTCCATTATCAACATGAGCTTTGGGTGTTTGTGTTGCCCCAGAATTCCTATGATGAAACCGGAATCCCCAGGGCAAAGTTCTTTGAAGATGGGCCTGTGGGGAGTCTTGGGGACAGAGGGCAGAGCTTTCCTGGATACTCTGCTGTCTTAAGTGAGAGAAATTACTATTCTCCTGCCCACTGAGAAGCGAATGTTGTGGGGTTTCTGGTGGTAGTTTTATTTCTTGAGACAGATCTCATACAGCTCAGACTAGTCTCAAGCTTGTTATGGAGCTGACAATGACTTTGAATTTAGGATTCTCCTGCCTCTACCTCCTGAGAGCAGGGATGTAGGTATGCCTCCACTCCAGGTTAACCGGGTGCTAGCAGATGGAGCTTGCTTCATGTCAATACTACGAAAAACTACCAACTGAGCTATGGCCTCAGCCCAGCTCTTTGATATTGAATATTCTTGGCAACAGAACTTTGTGGAATAAGTCCGTCACTTAAATCACCTAATCTACAATATTTTTATCATAACAGCCCAAACTGACTAAACCTAAAAGAAATGGGCTAAAGGAAAGGAAGACTACAAATACATATTACAAAATCAGTAACCGCGATGACAAGGTGGAAGGCTAACAACACCCAACAGGAACATGAGCTCATGACCACCAATCTTTCAGGGAATAAAACTATACCACTTAGGATCATAAATTTATTTAAGAATAAACGTCATTAAGTTTTAAGAAATTATTACTTTCTATTCTACCAAGATTTAGAATATATAAACTGCTTTTCTAAAAAGAAGATTATCATTTAATCATTATATTTTCTATTACATTTACAATAAAATATGACCTATATAATCTTTTTGAGTATGTTCTTTATATACATTTTAAACCAAAAAAGTTTTTCTTCTTAGAATTCATAAAATCAACCTCTTTATGTTAAAAAAAACCCAAAAAACAAAACAAAAAACCAAAGATCAGTTCTTAATTGTCATTTTAGTTTTCTTACCTCTGAGTCTGCTACCAGAATGCAATAACATGGACACACGCTTCATTCTTAGGGCCAACCAGACACACACAAGCTGCCTGCCTGAGCATGTCCTCTCTCTCTCTCTCTCTCTCTCTCTCTCTCTCTCTCTCTCTCTCTCACACACACACACACACACACACACACACACACACACACACACGCGCCCCCACATCTACTGTGTGAGCATTGACTTAATGTGGAGCTCTTCCCCAGTAACCACTCAAACATGAGAAGAAGAAAGGCAGTGGCATTTCCAGTAAGCAAATTAATTTGCATATAAAACACTAATTAGCATGTGGTCTTGGTTCATCAGACTAAGAGAAATGCTACAATTGAAACAAAAGAACTTAACAAGCTCTTCCTCTTTTTCCTTAAACATTGGAGTAGAGTTTTGATAACATATAAACTTTGGCATGTTTATTCTTGTTTTTAAGATAAATGCTGACAGAAAATAAAACACAGGTGGGGAGTGTGGTAAATGTTCATGGTATGATTAGAAGACTGTTATCATTATAATAAAACTGCTCATTAAGACATGATAATTTATGAGGTTCTCCAGGAAAGAAACACACGTGCCTTTGAGGGAGGCAGCACCAGCAAATATCTGTTTGGCTCCTTATGTTATTCAGTAACTGAATCCTGAAGAGCAGTAACCGAGGACTCAGAGTAACTGAAAATGTAACAAAGCTTGGTTGTTCTGTATAACATCTCATCTGGTCGATTTACTTGTCCTGTTAAAAATACACACCAGCAGCTGATATTGTAAAGGATGAAGCACACCACTGGGAGAGTGTATGGATTTAGGGAGAAGATCCCTGCAGTCTGTCCAGAGGGAAAAACTGTGCTTACCTAAATAAGGCAAAATTACTGTTTTCTAATGAGTCCAGTAAGGACAAGAATAAAGACACACCCCAGAGTTATAATGACAATATCCATATCAACTATACATAGAAGGGGACAATTTCGGTTACCTAGACAAGGTCTTTTGTTTTCTATCACTGTTTCTGGGTTTTTGCAATTAGTCCTGGAATGTCAAGTTCTAAACTAACGAGCAGTCATCAGAAAAAGCGACAATTCCCAACAGCAGCTCGTCTCAGCTAATGCCTTGACGATAAATGGGATCCTAATATTTTTACAGTGAAACATTTAATTGTAATTCATTTTACTTTTTGTGTATGTGTGTATTTGTTTATTTGCATGGGTGCATGTGTGTGGAAGACAGCGAATGAACTTGGATGCTCCTCAGGAGCTCCCACTTTTATTCAACAAGGGTCTTTCACTGGCTTGGAACTCTTCACATAGACAAGGTTGAAGCAAGCACAAGGTTCCACCTGCCTCCACTTCCCCAGTGCTAGGATACGGGTGTGCATTACACTCAACTGTTTTTCACATGGGTTCTGGGCATTGAACTCACCGAACTGAGCCATCTTGTCAGCGCCCAAAAGATATTTCAAAATCTTGTAAGTCTTATGTCTGATCTTTGAAACCTGCTTTCAGCAATACATTTCTTTCAATTAAGACTCAACATTTCAGTAAAAATATTAAAAATTTTGTCTTCTTAAAATAGAGTCTTTAGCATAAAAGATGCATAAAAAAGGTTACTTTTTAAATGTACTTTATATGGTACAATATTTAGACAAAAATGTGAGGTGTGAAATGAAGTTTGTTCTGGAAAATTATGAATTGTCTTCAATAACTTTAACAATTATACAGTGAGTAAATGTCTCTATGTTTTGGTCTGGAGGATCATTACTAAGTCTAGTTTTATTCTTTTCTCTACTTTGGCCAATGTAAATGTAAGCAGATCCTGAGTCCAGCATGACATGATTACTCTAGAATCTATAAAACATACTTTTAGAAAATGAAAACTATGTCAGGATACAATTATTCATAATGCTAATAATAAATCCAAAATATATTCACTACAAGGTTTAATCAAAGGACAAATACTCTTAAAATCAAAATACTATTTTGTTACTGTATACCTAATTTATTAAAGTTTATTCATATTATCTTCTCTGTAAATTTTTACTCTATTTTACTTACAAGTAAATTCTTATTAAACTTAAGTATGCTAACTCTTTTGAAGTTATACGCTACCAACAATAAATACTATCATGGAATATTACTTTGAAAATCAATAGTGTATCTTACAGAACTTTATATATAGCTGTTTTGTTTACATATTTTTATAATTCCATAAGATGCTTGAATTTTCTATAGAAAAGTAATGATGCATAAGTTATGTATAAATGAATCTAAAGATCTTTTAAAATTTAGTCATCTTAATTTGTTTCGTTTTTTTTTCTGTTTTTCATGAACATCAGACAGCACTGACACCCCAGTGAATAAGACACTCTTGATTAACACATTTTAATTCCAACTAGTACTAAACTAATTTAGCTCACAAATGACATACTTGTGCTGGCATATTCTGCTGATCAGCATAAGTACGTAGTTTATCTTCCATGCATCTTAGATATTTTATCATCATCAACACTTAATTAAAATAACTGTAAAGTAATAGCAGATCTAGTTTCTTTGATGTGTTTTTGGCAAGCTAATCCCATACAGCAGTTACAAGCAGGGTGATTATTTATGGATTTATTCTAAACATCAAAATTGGTCACTTACATTATGGGTCTTTTTAAGAAGATGAGAGTGCTTCTCAAGCTTTTAATACCAAGTAATCGCTACATGTAGGGATGTACCACAGACTTCTGGATTGTGAATGAGGAGTATGCTGTCTATTGGTCTAACAGTATAAATAATTGAACATTCTGCAAAAATTAGTAATTCACTTAAGTCTCTTAATTCACATACATGCTTATTTTGGTGTGTGGTACTAAGGTAACAACAGACCAATAACCTTTGATAAATATCTGACTATAAAAATACATAATTGAGATTTAGAGCTTAGGATAAAGCACTAGGGTAACTCAACTTGAAAGCTAAAATTTTCAGGCGAATGAATGAAGTTAGAAACGCTATCCTAAGTCAGTCAACCAGAGCCCAAAGACAAATTCTGCACGTGTTCTCTTCTAAGTGGACTTTTGTTTTTAAGCTTTAGATAACAGCGGAGGTCCGGTATCCAGTAAGGGTGTAGGGGGACGAAGGAACCTCCCTAGAAAGGGGAAATGGAATGAAGTGATGGAATGGGAAAAGGGGTAGAAGGGCAGAGTAAAAGATGGGATAAGGGAGGGACCTTCTGAGAAGTCACATGGAAACCTACTACTGTAGGAAAGTCCTAAAATAGACACATGGATGAAAGGAATTTAAATGGGATCACCATATACTGGGAGACAATGTCACAATTAGCTATTTTATGCCACCATGTAAAACCTCCAGTGTCAGCTATATCTTGATGAGTTGTTGGTTAAATGGATTCCACTGACCCCTCCAAACATTACAGGCCATTAGCAAGGCTTTTTGTTACTCTTATAGACTGAAAGGAAGGACCTACTGCTGAAGACATAACTTACTTATGTCATCAAACATGGAGAAATTGGGCTGGTGCCCAACTAGAACTTCACCCCTATTGACTAGACTAGTGTTTGTGGTACCAGAAAGTACTTTGAATGCTACCAGAGAAGAAAAGTAATCATCACCAATTCACCAGCTACAAACCTTGCAGCCCACAATGGTGACCTAACTGCAAGCTTTACTGGTGCTACAGTGGCACAAATGTTTTGGAAGTAACCACTTTCTGACTGGATTTAAGACACACTCAATGAGATGGAACGTGTACATGATACCACTAAAATGAGTAAGAACCTAAGACTAGGTGGGCCATGGGCCTCGGGGAAAGCCTAATACTATTATCATCCTCAGGGAACATAGCCACGAAATGAGAGGCTCAGCCTCATCAGCAAAGCCTGCAGGTGATGGAAACTGATAACGAGGTCCACAACTGGACAATGAGACAAATGGACAAATGGACAAATGGACAATGAGAGTCAGGGCCCTCGGGACATTCAGTCCTAAATCGGATGTCTTCATCAAACTCCTCACCTCAAGGCTTGGGGAATTATGCAAAAGAGAAGGCAAAAGGAGTCCATGACCCAGAGGCGGTGGATGACTCCAGGAAGCAGCATCTCTCAGACACCTGAACTCAGAAACTGTCATGGCGCACACAACACCTGACCAAGTTTAACCAGACCTAAGTCCAGCACATCCAGGAAGGGGAAAGGGACACAAAGTCCCACCTCTAACCAAGGATTTATTTTCAATTTATACCTGCTAGGAAAGGGAAAATCCATTTCCACCAATGGAGTGACACTGTATATATCAAGCATACACTAAGGAGGAATATACACACTCAGGAAACAGAAAACAAAGTTTGTATTTGCATTTTTGTATGCTTTTCGTTCTGTTTTTGTATTTTTTGGCTGTTGATTTTCTTTCTCTCATGTGCGAGCTTTTTTTTTCCTTTTTTTATTTTATGCACATGTTTTGATTTTGGTTTTGTGTTGATTTGCTGTTTTTTGGTTTTTTGTTTTGCTTTTGGAGAGATGGCTAGGGATATGAATGAACGTGAAGCTGGGTGGGTAGGAAGGACCTGGAAAGAGTTTGGGGGGACTAAAGATAATGACAAAATATAGTGTATAATTATTTTTAAAAAGCTGAAGTTAAAGCAATGCTTTTAACTTTTCACTAAAGAATACAAATCCATATATACGATATATATTTTCATGTAAAGCTGTCGTAGCTCTAGGTGAGGGTAGTGAAGACATGCACTTTACCTTATTCAGTTATCACTGCAAAAGCAACTTACAATGCTATTATTTTGCTATCTTTCTGATATTTGATATCTCATGACATTTCTATTGTTGTAGCGGTAGTCCTTCCAACGCCCATGCAGAGAAATTAATTTATTTGTACAAGAAGCTGACACAGATAGAGCTTAGGGATAGAGTGCTTGCCTAGCATGCCCGCGGCTGTGAGCATTCCCAGAACCACCAATGAAACAAAACACATGAGACAAATATAGTGCTGCACACCTGTAATCCCAGCAGCCTGTAGGCTAAGGGAGGGGTTTTATGCTACTTTCATGTCAGCATGGGATGTATGGCATTTTAGAGGCCAAGTTAGGCAACATAGTGAAATCCTGTTTCAAAATAAAAGGTAAAACGAGGATTAGAGATATAGCTCACTGGGAGATTCTCTTAGCTACCATGTAGGAGGTTTTGAGCTCACTGCCTATGCATAAAGAAGAGGAAGAAGAGGAGGAAGAGGAGAAGGGAAGGAAGAAGGAAAATCCAATAAGAAGTGTAAGTGTCCAGGAATAAGCAAGAGTGTATTTGGGGATTTTAGGGGGAAGTGCGTCATGACAAACCTATACCAGTTTTATGGATTTCTAGATTAAAACTGCAAGTAGTTTGATTTTTGCATGAGGTGGGGAGGAGATGGATGGGGGAAACTGCTCATCATGTGCTGAGCTGTCCTGAGAAGGGAAGCGTGCCTGAGGTTATAGAGCAGATTGTGGGATATGGCACACAGGTGTCACAAGAGCCCCACGATAGCATCTGAACAATTTGGCTATGAAGAAATAATAAATATTTGATACAGGTATGTTACCCTAATTTGAAAATTATATAAAACAATATAAACATATTATCTTATATGAATATAATTTACTATATATTAATATATTATTTTACTTACTAATAAGATAGTAAGATAATATATTCATATAAGACACTATATCAATAAATTATCATATATTATTATAAATATAAATTATATTCTAAAAATAATCAGTATTTATATGTCAATTTTAAATAATAAACAAAATTTTAGCATGTACATTAATGAATTATACTAGTCTTACTAATATATTAAATGCTAGAAGTTTGAAAAATGAAAGAGAGAGACCCAGGATTTGTGTCGCAAACCTGCAATAGCAGTTCTAAGGTGGCTGAGGAATGAGGCCTGTTGCAAGTGCAAGCATTTGCAACACATTTAGCCCTATCTTGAAAAAGAAAAGGAGACTGTGGGTCCAAGGGGCACAACACACACCACCATTGGCTCTCTCGGTGGTTTGCAATTACAGTTGATCAGATTCTATGTTAAAAACAAAACAACATGAGCAAGGAAGGCAGAACCAGAGGGAACTTTCATCCGACAATGGATGAAGATAGAGACGGAGACCCACATTGGAGCACTGGATTGAGTCCCCAAGGTCCAAATGAGGAACAGAAGGAGGGAGAACATGAAAAAGGAAGTCAGGACCGCGAAGGGTGAGCTCACCCACTGATACAAGGGGACTGATCGAATGAGAGCTCACCAAGGCCAGCTGGACTGGGACTGAACGAACATGTGATCAAACCGGATTCTCTGAATGTGGCTGACATGGGGGCTGACTGAGAAGCCATTGACAATGGCACTGGGTCTTGTTTCGTCTGCATGTACTGGCTTTTTGGGATCCTGGTCTGTTTGGATGCTCACCTTCCTAGGCCTGGAGGGAGGGGGGAGGAACTTTGACTTCCCACAGGGCAGGAAACCCTGACTGCTCTTGGGAATGGTGAGGGAGGAGGAGAGGGAGTGGGGGGAGCGGGAGGGTATTGGGAGGAGGGGAGGAAGTGGAAATTCTTATAAATAAATAAATAAATTTAGAAAAAACAAAACAAAACAACAACAACAACAAAAAACAACAACCACAAAACTAAAAACTCTAGTCCCATATGTTGATGCCTTGACTTTTAGGAAACCATACTGGTCTCAGATGGCCAGGCGAACTATGAAGTGCTCACTAGATAAACAAATGGATTTCTAACAGAGACACCTGCCTTCTGTCCTAACTGGAAGACACAGTAGATACTCGACAGCTGAGAGTCCCTCTCTTGCTCCCTGTCCATGCAGAAAATGCCGCTGGGCTTTTAGTTTTCAGAACTAAAGATTTAAAAAAGTTTATTTAGTTACTCAAGCTGAGAAATATTAATTTGTTCCATAGCTGAGACCAGAAAAACTATCACCAGGACTGCAGGACAACATTACCAAAGTTAGGGGCCATCGGTCACCTCTCGGTTTTTAGTTGCTTTTATTTTTGCACTACTGAAGGCCTTGCTCCATTTGCATGCACAGATTCTCTGTTCTTCAACATTCAAAACTAGACTTTTAGAAAATTTAAGTTTAATTTTTACTGTTTGAACTTTGATAAATAAGCAGTATTCCCTGCTTCCCACTACATACGTCTGGTGTATTAGACTCTCAGAAATAATATTTCTAATATCTGTTTCTGAAGCAGGATTTCTCCCTGTAGCTCTGGCTGTCTTAGAATTCACTTTGTAGACCAGGCTGACCTCAAACTCACAGAGATCTTCCCGCCTCTGCCTCTTGAGGGCTGAGATCAAAGGCGTGTGCCATCACTGCCCGGCCTATTTCTACTATCTGAACTTTAAAACTCTGTGTACATGTGTACGCACACATGCACAGGCAATATTAGATGTTTTATTTTATTAATAATTATACCTGATATTTATAGTGCCCTACTCAACAAAACTAAGAAACAATACAATAAACTTCTGGTTCATTAAGATTTAAAGTGATACCTACAACTCCTGGAGAGTGGGAAAGGGGATGTCTTTAGAATTATATTTCCAAAGACTTATTTCTGAAAGAGCATCAGGAAAAGAGGAAAGATGCAGACCTCTGGAAGGAAGGCAACAGCAAGAGCAACGAGCAGATGAAGGGCAGAAAGGTCTGACAGGGCGAGCAGACTGTCTAACTGTGTGTGGGACAAAGCAGGAGGGACTGGTGCTGGTGTGGCCTGCATCATGTAGATAAAGGCATCTTCAGAATGGGCTTTTCCACAGAAATCAAGTTAACAAATATTTACCTCCAACAACCATTTAACCCAGAGCTTGTAAAAATATTTCCATTTCTTTCTTTTCAGTAACAAGAGTTGGAGCGAGTAACTATTTTTCTCATGTTTGATTCTTTTTCTTTCAAAGTATTGACAACATTGTTTTACTTTGAGTCCCCCACTCAGCTGGTTTATGTCATCTATACTGAGCCTTTTCTAGTCAATAAGAACACTGTTTAGAAACAAGAAAAATTTCTACTATTTCCTTTCTTCCCTCCACTCCTTCCTTTTATTTTTTTTTTGCGATTACTATGTCAAAGCATTAGGTCAGCTACTACAGTGCAGTTTGGTTAAAAATAGAATCTTTGATTTTCTTCAGGTTCACCTTCTTATTTAGCTTTTCTAGGATCACGAATTATAGGCTCAAAGACCTTTAATTAAGGCTAGAATCCACTTATGAGTGAGTACATACCATAATCCTCTTTTTGGGTCTGGGTTACCTCACTCAGTAAAGCATTTTCTATTTCCATCCATTTGCAAGCAAAATTCAAGATGTCATTGTTTTTTACCGCTGAGTAAAACTCTAATGTGTATATGTTCCACACCTTTATTAACCATTCTGCTATTGAGTGGCACCTAGGTTGTTTCCAGGTTCTGGCTATTACAAATAGTGCAGCTATGAACATAGTTGAACAAATGCTTTTGTAGTATGCTAGGGCATCTCTTGGGTATATTCCCAAGAGTGGAATTGCTGGGTCCTGAGGGAGGTTGACTCTCAGTTTCCTGAGAAACTGCCACATTGATTTCCAAAGTGGCTGCACAAGTTTGCATTCCCACCAACAATGGATGAGTGTTCCCCTCACTCCACATTCTCTCCAGCATAGGCTATCATTGGTGTTTTTGAGTTTAGCTATTCTGACAGGTGTAAGATGGTATCTCAAAGTGGTTTTGATTTGCATTTCCCTGATCGCTAAGGAGGTTGAGCATGACCTTAAGTGTCTTTTGGCCATTCGAAATTCATGTGTTGTGAATTCTCTGTTCAGATTGAAGAAAATCATATAGTTATCCTCCTGGATACTGGAAGTAGACAAGATTGCCAGGCAAACTTGGGTGCATGGCGGGGGGTGTGGAGGGGTGGAAGTAAGGGGAGAGGGCTAGAGAGAAGGGGGAGGATTGGGGATAGCTTGGGGAAATGGGATGGGGGAGGGAGGAAGGATGGTTACGGGAGCAGGGAGGTATATATCTCAACTAAGGGAGCCATTTTAGGGTTTGCATGAGACTTGATTCTGGAGGGGTTCCCAGGCCCAAGGAGAGGTCCCCAAATTGTTCCCTGGGCAGCAGAGGAGAGGGTGCCTGCACTGGCCTTGGTCCATAACCATACTGATGAATATTTTGCATATCACCATAGAACCTTCATCTGGCGATGGATGGAGATAGAGACAGAGACACACATTGGAACATTGGACTTAACTCCCTAGGTCCAAATGAGAAGCAGATGGAGGGAGAACGTGAGCAAGGAAGGCAGGATCAGAGGGAACCCTCATCCGACGATGGATGGAGATAGAGACTGAGACCCACATTGGAGCACTGGACTGAGCCCTCAAGGTCCAAATGAGGAGCAGAAGGAGGGAGAACATGAAAAAGGAAGTAAGGACCCCGAGAGGTGCGTTTACCTACTGATACATGGGGACCGAACTAATGAGAGCTCACCAAGGCCAGCTGGACTGGGACTGAATGAACATGTGATCAAACCGGATTCTCTGAATGTGGCTGACATGGGGGTTGACTGAGAAGCCATTGACAATGGCACTGGGTCTTGTTTCGTCTGCATGTACTGACTTTTTGGGATCCTAGTCTGTTTGGAAGCTCACCTTCCTAGACCTGGAGGGAGGGGGAAGGAACTTGAACTTCCCACAGGGCAGGAAACCCTGACTGCTCTTAGGACTGGAGAGGGAGGAGGAGAAGGAGTGGGGGGAATGGGAGGGTATTGGGAGGAGGGGAGAAAGTGGAAATTTTTATATATAAATAAATAAGCAAATTTTTTAAAAAATAGAATCTTTGGCGACATCACTATACTGCCACTAGATGGCAAAGCAGCTTTCTCAATGATGCCCTAGTCCTGTAAAGGGACTGACAATCCGTGGCAATATGTCTTCTATGCAGAGCAGCATTCTAATCAACTTACAAGGAAAAATATGGACGAGCACCTCATCCTGAAACTAAATTACTTAGGACACTTATTTCAACACATATTTATAACCTTAATCACACAAAACCTTTCGTTTATATGCCAGCATCAATATATTATTAGTTTTTAACTGTTTCTGTTAAGGATAGTAAGATTTAGTGACTATAAGATAATAAATGCATCATGAGAGAAATTAAAGCAAAATATAATACACAGCAAAATGAACAAGTCTATAGTTTGGTGTATGTTCAAGTCAAGTACTTACAGGTATTTCCCACATTAGCTACAGACTCAGGTATGATGTATACTAGTATGTATACCTATTAAAGGATTACATGGTGCTTTTCAATAAAGGATGTGTGCAGTTACTGGAGTGACACGTGGTCCAGTTCCCAGCTGAAGAGCAGGAACAGGAAACACTATGATGCTCTCCCACATCCCAGAAATGAGAAATGGCCTCGCTTAAATGTCCTATAGATGACCATAAGTCACGGGAGAACATTTATTACAACCCACAACACTGAATCTCACAAGGTAACAGACAGAATCAGCGATCTAGTTTTTTGAAACACAGAAGAATGTTTACTTTTCCTTTACTTTATAAAGACTATTTACTCGATTATATTGACCACTGTACATAAGTTATAATATCTAAAATTGTCTAAGGAATACCGCCGCAGCCTATTTCAATAAGGCTATTGAATGAATGAATACACCTATACAAAAGCACAGATGTAAAACCCACTGACATCATTTATAGTTAGAACTCCCTAGTATATGCTGAAGCTGTTCAGTTAAATCACATGAGATTACTGATGCATTACTGCATTTTTTTTCCTACTGAAAGCAAACTCCAGATGGCTATGCAGAGTCCCAGTCATTCAGACAGCTTGGTGGCTCTGAAGTCATCCACCAGTTCCACAATGAGTGTCACTGAGGTTTCTTACGTTAATCACTCCTCTGATAGGCTCCAGGCAAATGAGTGTGTGCCTCTTTAGAGGACTTTCCTTTACTTAACTGATACTTCCTTTTGCAAGTCCAACTAAACTCTCTAATTTCACTCAATTGGTCACTTACTAAAGTAATAGAAGTTCCCATTTAAAAAAAAACAAAATTTAAATGGTGCTATGACTTGACTTAGAAGTGCTTCCGGTAGGCTCATGTGTTTTATAATCTTATAGCCGGAGGGGGTGCTGTTTGGGAGGCTAGGGAACCTTTAGAAGGTCAGTCTTATAATCATGGTTATGTAAAGCCTTGGCCACATCCAGTCACTTTCTGATCCCGGTCCACTGAGACACGAACAAACACATAGCAAACTCCTACTGACGAGGACTGGGCCACTACAGTCACGTTCTGCACTGCTAGACTGGTCTCTCTCAAACTGTGAGTCAAGACAAGCTTCCCCTACATTAAGCTTCTTCTGCAAGGTTCCTTGTCAAAATGACAAGAAAAAAAAAAAACTAATAACATGGGAACAAAGTCTCAAATAAAGGCGTTAATGGAAAGGCTGTTTTCCATAATGGGCATATTAAATTACTGGAATATTAATCACTGTTATTGATTTTAAGATTAAAGTTAGTTGTAATTGTTTTGAATTCATAAGTTTAGAACTTATAGGGTCACTTGCTAAAGAATTTAAGTTGTACGGGGGGGGGAAGGGTTGTTCTTTAGTGTAAATGAGAATAAAAGAAATACATTTGTGTCTACTTAGGGAAACTATGTTCAACGTAATTGTTACAGTATGATTATAGTATGAGTAAAGCTCAAAACTACTTATGCCTGAGCCTCATAGGCTAATTATAAATTATTAATTTTATTCACTTGATACTAATACCTTAATCTCTTTATGGGTGACTTTCATTCCAGCTATGCCCAAATAAGCTTTGCATTTCCTTCCTGTACAGCTCTACCTGTCTGTAAAATACATGAGATGAGAACAGGTTCTGGAATCTGGCTGCTACAAGCAAGCTAAGGGCAGAGAGCTGCTTAGTGCTCCTCAGGGTGCTAGGATTCCCTGGTATCTGCAATGTTTCATCTTTGAGAGCCCTGATCTCTTGCTAGGAGCCTTCTGGAGCCAGTCATAGGGAGAACCACAGTCAGCCCTTCTGTATAGTTGCTTGCAATGCCCTTTTCCTAGAATGAACTTGTGTAATGGCTGTGCTGAGCTTGGGTGTTGTCATCTGTGAATTTTCTAGATGTGAACCATTCTCAGAAGAAAATGCTTATGGATTCAGGAATAGAACCTGGTGCTTTTCTGTTAAGTATAATCATTTTGGGCTTCTGATTATTACCATGCTTCTATATGTTAAAGGTAGCTACTATTCATAAACAATATGTGTTATGCCCAGGCTTGCACAGAAGTACAGTCCATACACTGCAGAAAACCAATACTGACTGACTAGGAAACACTTCAGTTCAACTCAGCACTATATTATTAGCTTTTTAGAACTGGAGTTTTTCAACAGTTTAGGAACATTTTAAATACTGGGTATATATAAATGTTGAATAGGTGGGGAAAGGAAAGCCCTTGAGGTAAGCTGAAGCAGCCTTCCTGGGTAAACAGAAGTAATGCAATGGATCTGAATTTTCCATCCCCTATATTTCTTTACATTGATAAAATCATTACAATTCTTCAGAGGTCCAAAATAGGAACTGCAGTATCTTCCTTGATTCTTGCAACTTTTTCTCTCTTCTGCTTAATTATGGCAATCAACTAAGGCTTTTCAAACATAATTACCACTGTTTCTTTCCTTCTAATCCTACTGTCCCAGATCTTGTCAGAAAGACTCTTTCTTGAGCTCTATTTCTTCAACAGTTTCTACTTCTAGACATATTCTTCTCAACTCAGTCCTAGTGAATACTAGCAGAAACCATCTTTCTCTTTCAAGATGCAAATGTGAAGACGCTCCTCATGACAGCTCATTGCGGTCTTTAGATCAGGTTCAAACTCTGCACTACCTTCAGTACCTTGTCAATTGTCTTGAAATACTTGGTTTCTATTCCTTTCCCTCTGGGTTTCTGCAGTTAATCCTCTTTCCTCTCTTGTTCTTTCTGTCTGCTTCCTTCACCTAACTCTTCATTCATTTTAAGGTATTATTTGGATTACTGTTTCTATTTTGACAATAGTTTCCAACTATACCTTTTCCAAGACTAAGCACAGTGATCTGATCTGCTACAAGAAAGCACCCTGCCCATTTAATATGCCTATTTTCAAATTTTCCATACTTAAACCACTTTTGTCAATTTGCCATTCTTTAGACTTGTGATTTCAGGGATCTTATAAAAATATTTATCAGAGATGCCCAAACAAAGTCTGAACCAACTGCAGCCTAAACAGTGTGACTCAATTACACATCCGAGTCCCTGCCTTTCTCAAAGAGCCGACGGCTCCAAGAAGTGTGCTGATAGCCTCGGCTCTTACTGCGCCCTTTCAGGTTCTCCTCAGCAGACAGCACATCTTTCCACTCGGTGTTCAGGACCCCTCGTTGCCAATCCTGCGCTTTCTGTGTGTTCCCTGGCACCTCAGCTGCTTGTTTTGCTGCTGGCAGAGTTTGGCTAAGGCCCGCTTTCTGAGATACTGTTCCTCTGCTTATTCGCTGTGCAGTTTTCTAACCCTCTCTTATCTCTCTCTGGTGGACGTCGCCACTCTCTCCTTGGCCATCACAGAACTTTTCACTTTACTTTGTCAGTTTTAAAGCTGGTTTTTGTTAACATAAGGAGCTTCAGGAAGTTGTACACTGTATGTGCTGTATTTTAGATATCACACTGTCTGGAATCTAGTGGTACTTAATCATGAACTGTATCAGAGTAATTAAAAGGCAATTAAAGCTATTTTGACTACTCCATACAAGAAAACAGGCAAGGGAGGGGCTAACTCCGCCAAATGTGAGAATGAAAATGTATGGGTTTATCCATTTTGGCATAATGCTATCTATAGTGCAAGAATTTGGCTTCCTCCCCACTCAACCTTTTTTTTTTTTTTTTTAACAGCACCTAATAGATAAAACTCTCCAACTTACTCATTAACCATAACCCATCTTTGGCATGAGAACTAAGAATGTAAAGCAAAAACAAAATGAGCTGGAAATATGTCATGAATAAAAATCAACTTTCAAAGGTATGTTAGGGCATCTCTTGGGTATATTCCCAAGAGTGGAATTGCTGGGTCCTGAGGGAGGTTGACTCCCAGTTTCCAGAGAAACCGTAATTTCAGTGGTAGAAATTCAGGTTGTTGATTAAAGTTCTAGCCCTGTCACTTTCTGTGAAAATCATTTATTTATCAATGTTTTGGTATTTCCATCTGTACAGTGAAAATCATAAGAATCCTCACTTCACACTTTGGGTGCTGACAGAGTTGGGATCTATGTAAAGCATGTAGACTACATACACTAAAGCACAGCAAACAGAAAACAATTATTAAGTGTTCATTATTATTATAATTCTCTTAAGTGGTGATTATTTAATAATCAAGAGTCATACTCCGTTCCTAGAGTATAAAAAGGGGTCTCAAGATAGAATGTGGCTTTAATATGACTTTTAAATATTACATATGACTCAAGCAATAATAAAGAGCAGCCAGACAAATAAAAACGGCCTAAACGTGCAGGGTTTGCACTAGACTCTAATGGAGATCTTTTCATTCAATGGATCTATTTTGCAACATTACTTATACTTTAATCTCTCTATTTTCACTTTTATAAGTACCTTAATAATGATTATCAAGATTTTGAAATTAAAAATAAAACAAAATATCAATGAGGCTTATAGGTACCTACTATATTAACAAGATGGTATGCTTGGTGTTAATTTCCATACTGCCTCCCACCTCTAACTTCTAAACTCTGAATTTTCTAAGAGTGTTATAAAATTAACCATATACAAAATACTCGTTAGAATTTATGCTGGTATACTCGTTTGGGTTAGAATTCTATCAGATTTAAGATGAAGATCTACGAAGTTTAAAAATGATGCATTATTGTTCTAAAATGATTACTGTCATTGCTAAAAGAAGCAGGTAGTGGAAATTTAAAATGCTAAAAACATGGTTGAAAAATATGATCTTCAAATTTAATATAATTATATTAATATAAAAGTTCCAGCTGAAAAATCACAAAGGTGATTTCAGATATTTTGATACAGCCTATAATTTTAATTACATGAATAGATTATGACTTGGCTACTTTTGAAAATACAGCCAAATCTTGATTATTCTTAGTCTACAGAAATAGATGACAGTTAAAAATGGACCTCTTCACATCTTTAGTGCCTTTCACTAAAGTATTTACCACAGTGGTCTTATTATTCTAATTTGTACTTTGATTTCTTTTCCTTCTTAATCAATGAAATGGTTTGATATTAGTCATAACAAATAATACAACAAAGGAGGAAAATGTAATAGATAACCAGTCTGAGCAATCAAGAGTTGGCTGTATAGTATAGTATTTACCTTAAGAATCAAACTAGAAGAATTAAAATAGCCTCATCCTACTTCATTATCGTTAAACAACAACAAGCAGGAGCCCCTATGCCTTAACATTCCTAGTCAAGTCTCCAAGTACCTGAAAGAACCCTGGTGGCACAGGACCTACTGGCATGCCATCTCCTGGGGGCATGTTTCCTAGCACGGGGCTGGGAGCTGCTGCAGCACTCTGCAAAGAATAAAGGAGAGACAGAGCTACATCATTACAGAGAAGGCACAGGACCACAGGCTGCTGAGACGATCACAGGGTGGCTGCTTTTGCACTCCTGGGAGCAAAAGCTACTGACTTCCCCCTCTACAAGTGAACTGCATTAACAGAGTGACGAACAATGTCACTGGTTTCAGTGGGCCTCTAGAAATTTCATGAAGGCAAAGACCTTTCTTGGATGACACATTTGAATATATATTAAATGCTGACAGTAATGTGACAGATGATAAGAATTTAAATAAATGCTTAATTTTAAGGTACAGACATTTGAAATGGCAGACATTAGCAATGAATGTACAAATAGACAAAAGTCTGTGTACGATGATCACAGGGATTGAGAGAAAGACTTTTATTTGGATTATGCTTAGTTATGTCACAAACAAGTAAAATTACCTTTATGCCTAGAGATAGCCATATATTATTCCCTTTTAAAATGTTACAATCATTACCCAAAATATAAAATATAAGGTGGTGAAGATGAAAATGCAAATGGAAGACTGAAGAAGAAAAATAAACTAGATTTCAAATCACTGGTCTCACACAAATGATGAAAAACATCAGGTTGAAAATTTCAATGTTTATTCCATTTGTAAACTTTTAACGAAATCCTAGCATTTTATTAGGAACATGAAAAATTAAACCTTTAGTTTAGATTCTTTGTAGTCAAATCAGGATTATAGATTTATTTTTATAAATATCAGTTATAATAAAATTGCTCTGCAACTATGATTTTCAACTTGGTTAAACACATCCAGAGTCCTAAAACTACTCAAGAAGGGACCAGATGGGGATATAAAGTGGTACCACCTTTATGGGAAAACATATGCAAGGTCCCCAGAAAACTTAGAAACAGATCTGTCACAGCAGCTGACGACCTTACTGCTGGGTACATCCACAAGAAAAGAGATTATTGTGCTGCAGAGTCCTCTGTAATCCTATGTTGGCTGAAATTCTATCTATAGCAGAAAAATACAGAATCAATCTAAATGTTCACTGATAAATGGATGGTTAAGGAAAATGTGGCCCGTGTACACAATGGAATTTTATTTAGCCATAAAAAATGTGACAGCATCAATGAACCTGGAGGACATTATGTCAAGTTCAAATAGAGCAGGGCAGAAAGACAAATAGCACAAATATGATGCAAATGTGAAATTTAAAAGGCTGATCTCACAAAGTGAAGGTGGTTAGTAGAGGACAAAGAAGATATGGAGCCAGGCTGCAGAACAAGTGCAGAGTCCCAGCCGGATGCAGGGAGTAAGTTCTGGTGTTACACTGAATGTAACTGTGTTACTGTGGTTAGCAAGAATGGATGATGTATTTCAAAACAGTAGGAAGAGAAGATTCTGAATGATTTTACTACAAGGGCACCAGAGAGGCTGAGGACATAGCAGTTTGATTTTTAACAGCTTTGTTGTGAAAAATACTGCAAGCAGGTTCCACAATTACGTACATACTGCACTGCCTACTGTGTACTACTGAATCCATCTGTGCATTTGTAGCCCGCAGAAGATATGGTATCTTAGCATGTTCTACTGCATAGTTCTTGGCTTTTTTCAAAAAACAAACAGACAAAAAAAAAAAAACCAGGTTTATTCCACAATACTTGAAATGGTTGAGAGCAATGATTTCCACAGCTCACAAAAGCATGTAGGCTATAATGTGATTGTACTGCTTACTTATGAACCCAAATGTAAGCCCAGCCAAAGCATTTGAGTACAAAAGAGGAAACTGCTCAAGACCAAGGTACGTGAGCACGCTCCAAGGGAAGCATGCCGCGGCCTGTAGTGACTACTACCAGCGACGGTTTCCTTTCATTCTGCACGGGTCACACACGGTCTTTAAATGAAAGCAAGCTACCTTTCCATTTAACTAAACTTGCATAAAATTTTAATACGCTGTTGAGGTGGGCAAATTTAGAACCAACAACCTTGTTAGCTTTAAGCGCACAGTTACAGCCAGGTTTAGGAATTGAGATTTGATTTGTCTTTGATACTGTAATTCAGATCTATTTTCACCTATTCTTAGCTGCCCCAAAACGACATTGGGAACTTTTTTCATACACTGGAAAAATAAAACAGGTTCATTTGCACCAATGAACAAGAAAGAATGTAGATTGCTTTCTCCAGACTACACTGCTTACAAGTATTTGTTACTTTTTCCTTGGAAGGTCTTCACCCTATGAATACTTTTTGAATTTTTATGCTGTTATTTTATAAGTCCAGAAAAATATTCACTTTTTTGGTTTTCTCACCCTCGTCAAGGACTTTTGAGGGTCAACATAGCAGTGAATACAACAGAAATAAAACTCTTGCTTTAAGGCTTATTCTTAGCAAGAGGAGAAAGACAATAAACAAAACAAATAAAGGAGAAAATACTTATTGCAATCTAACCCAAGGAGAACAGAAAGAATGGGGTGGAGCCCTCAACTCTGAAAAGGAAAGGGTTGACAATTCTGAAAACACAGTCTTCCAGACCAGGCTACAGAGACTCCTGGCTGAATTAAATGAGCCTTTTATTGTTTTGTTGCTGCTTTCTGTGTCTATCTGTGTCTCTTGGTCTCTCTGTGTGTCTCTATGTTCTAGTGTTTATTAATAGAGTCTCACACAGCAGTTTCAAGTCCTGATTGGCCTTGAACTCACTACACACCTGAAGCTGGCCTTGAACCCTTGACCCTCCGCCCCCGCCTCCCTGGTGTGTGCTACCATGCCCAAATTTTAATGCTGTTAGACCCTCCTTACATTTCAAGGCATGCCAAATTCTTATTGTGCAAAGGTAAGCACGAGGATTCTTCACTTTCAACATTCTTGCTTTGCTCACAAAGACGTGGTTACCCAGAAAAGGCAACCTGGTAACCAGATGACTTACAGCACATGGCACAGTTATTTGGTGCTAGAGTATTTTTCAGTCTTCTTTAAAGATACAAAAGGAGCACAATATTATAATTTATAATAAGATTATAATTAAATTATCAAAGTCACAAAGTACAAGTCTGGATCACTCTGACCTCTACGTTGTGGACCACAGGTGAGCCACACCGTCTGTCACCTGTGCCAGGCTTTACTAACAGTCCACTGCCATTATTGTGTTGTGGGATTCAGCTTAGAGCACCAGTTGGTCCACTAACAAATGCTACTCTGATAAATGTCACAGAGGTGCACTAATTAGTACTATAAGTACTGTCAAACAATAGTCCTCCAGCTGACTACCATGCTAATTTATGTACACTATTTATCTAAGTATTCTAAGTATTGACTCTATAAACTGAAGAACTGAGCTGTTTGATTAAAGCTTCTAGAAGGAAAGAGTTCTAAGTTTCTTGGAAAAACTTGTTTCAACTTTACTTCTAAAACATGGGGCAAATTTAATCTGTTACCTAAGAGCAAACAGCAAGTTATTGCTGGGCCTAAGTAAGAACTGTGCAGGAGTCAGCGTAGCTACCTAACAAGGAAACTAGTTACTACTAAACAAGTCAAACGGTAAAATACCGCAGAGGATCAATTTCAGTGGAATTACATAAATTCCCATAAGAGTATCACTGAATAACCTTTATTATATAATTGTTTTAGTTTGATTTTTATAATAACTTCCTGTCTTAATAAAAGAAAAACATACAACATGGCTTTAGGATATTTCCTGTAACTAATCTGAATGTGAGTTCCATTCATATATAAACATGTGTTTTTACTGGCTCTTCTACTGGACTCACTTGTGTCCTTTAAATATGCAGTTTTCAGATACGTGCATCCTAATGCACATTTATCCATCGTTAGCTTCGGTATTTAAAAAGGAGATGGAATAAACCTCTAAGAGGTTTCAAAAGAGTTGACACAAAAGTTAAAAATATTAATCTAACATAAAATAAAATAAGCTTTTATCAAGATGCTATACACAAAGTAACTGTCTTTTGAATTACTAAGAGGGCTAGGGAACCAGCTTCTGACTATACAGCAAGGGTTAAGTACAAAATCTGCATTTGGTGGAACAGAAAAAATATTAAGAATGTGTAAAACTAAACTGTAATAACTGTAAAAATGAGAGGGTATGACTTAGATTTTGGGAGGAGATTAAATGTAGGGTAAGAAGGGGACACAGGGATTATTGGTTTTCATTACTCAGTAAGTCATGTGCACTATTTTGAGACTCCATGATTTCAATTGAAATGAACTGAATGAACCCAGTTCAAGTGTGGCCAATGTGACTGAAGTGAGAGGCCGCACTGTAAGAAGAGATGGACTCTCCCCACTTTCTAGGAGGTCTATGTATTCTCATAAAACAATGGATGGATGAGTTCATTCTCTGCTCTTCTGCCTTCTTCAAATGACACAGCAAGAAGGTCCCCCACTAGGTGGCAGTGCTCAGTCTCAGACGTCCCAGTTGCCCGGCTGTGACAGAGTTTTCCTAAATTTCTGGTCTTAAATATTTTGTTATGGCAACACAACACACACTAGCCATATAGAGGGATTTGAAAGAAAACCTTAAAACGACGGCGGTAGTTACCCTGCCGTGCCAACTATAATGCGAGCTACACTTAAGTAGTCTGACTACTGGCTGAAGATACTGTTATCATATGAAGGAATCGGAGCAGAAAATAATGTGATATAGGCGAGTTAAAGAGTCAACACGATCATCTGTTGACAGCTTACTGCATAGCAAATATTATGTTCCATGTTTATAAATCTCAAAATAATTGGGAGGAAAAAGAAATCTTTCTAGTATGCCTAGTCCTGTACAAACAATTATCACAGCAATCAGGACGAAGAGAAAAGCTTTCACTTCCACTCTGAGAGGCATTTGCTTAAGTCACCGCTGTGCTCTAGGGCAGGTCCTGATGGATTATCAGAGGCACTCCTATTAATATGTCCTGAATTTTATTTGCCAGTAGATATTTATGACTTTTACAACTATATTTCAAAGCAGAGAAATCTAAAATGCTCTTTATTATGCTGTATTTTTCAATTTGAGTATCGGGAATATTTTGCCTTTTCAAAACTAATTGGTATCAAATGGTTTTTATAACACTTTAACTTAATGTATACAATACAGTTTAAAAATATATAGCAATAAAATTTCCTGAATATGATGGGCAACACACACATCTTTAATGACAGCATCTGGAAGGCAGTGGCAAGTTGATCTCCATGAGTTCAAAGCCAGCCTGGTCTACATATCAAGTTATATCAAGTTATAGGCCAGCCAGGGTTACACGGTGAGACCCTATCTCAAAAATCAAAAGTATAAACAGAATAACTTTCTTGAATGCAAAGACACATTTTTTAAAGAATCACAGTCATTGTTCCCTTTATATTTTCTACTTATATTGGTATCGATTTTGTTCATTTAAAATTTTCCAAACGTTCCATTGCATTGACACACTTAGCTTCATCCACGCCATTCTTCATCTTTTATGAAGCTCCCCTTTTATAGTGGAGAGAGACTGCTTAAGGGACCACTAAAGTCTGGTTTTCCCTTCATCCATAATAAGAGAACTCCAACCAGAGGAACAGCACTCGACCACATGTGCTCTTCAATCTGCAGTGTTCACAGAATCGAGTTCTTGCTGCTGGAAAGCAAGGAAAGAGACATGTTCCCTTTCTAGATCTTGGTTTTAGAAGCCTGGGATTCTTCCTGAGCTACAGTTCCTACTGTAGAGAAATCAAATACTGCACATGGCAGAACACCCAGCAGCCTTTAATCTCTCCATGACTTCACACACCGCCGACCTATACCGGAGATGTCGCAAAGCTTTGTTTTATTCCCCTGAAATGAACTTCCACTTTCTTCATTATCGTTGCTACCAATTGATCTGTTTACTTTTTTCTATTTTACTAATATGTTTACTTGAAAATAATTTATTTCTATTCTATTTGTTGAACTTTACTGTCCATTTTCAAACACTTTATATTAACTAATCTAACATTATTCTGTTTTCTGACAATAAAAACTAGAAAGCAATGCATTTTATGCCAGATTTACTTGCGTATCTGCATGGTCTGATGTTGGTGTTTGTCATTTTTCCTAAGCAACTCATCTGAATACAGATTAATTTTGCTAGTTAATGGAAATAACCAGAGGCAAACTTACACTGACTAGATGAACTGTGTAAGAATGAGAACACTATCCAGCCTTGTAGATGTAACTGAAGACACACTTAGTATACAAATGGCTGGATGCTTTGGTTTATTAATTTCTAGTTTCCAAGCTGTAGCCAGGTAAGGCATATTACAACCTCCAACACTCAGGAGTATGTTGAGTAACATTCTGTGATCATATCAATAATGTTTTATAATTTTCTACTGATAAAACATCAATATTCTATCTATACTTTTATTGTTGGCTTTCTATCTTTACATTTTCTCTATTCTTATTCTTTCCTTCAAACATATACCATGCCCCTGAACTGCTGTTTGACCATTTCTCCTGGTGCTTCTATCGACTCTTGCCCAGCAAGCTCATCATGAATTTCATCTATGTGAAATGAGGGGCAGAGATCATAGTGGAGACACCCAAGACTTTTGGTGTAACAACTGCAAGAAGACTAAGTTGGTTTAAGCTACTGAGTCTGCTCTGAATGGCTATTGCAGACACAGGTATATTGGTTTTAAAATCTGGAAGGAACTCTGGAGGGAAATGAAAACAGACACACCTCCATCTCTAAATTCCTATTTCACGTCTGGAAAAGGCTGTTCAAAGGACATATAGAAGGTGAGTAACTCCAAAGTTCTCTAAACGATGCTGTAGTTACCCTGATGTAGACAATATAATACCTAATTATATAATTTTCATTAAATCAATATCCTGGTTAAGAGTAAACAAATAAAAATAAACCTCACATTAAACCACACTTGTTTTTGCGGCCCATCTGGTGTCACAGTTCTGTAACGGGCTTTGCATCTTGCTCAGGTCAATTGGTTTTCTTCATTCCACAGGGACAGTGGCAGAGCTTAGAGAGAAGAATGTCACATGCAGCTTCTCTTCAGGAACTGCCAGCTGTGTCTCTAGCCCACCCTCCCCCGCTCCTGCTCCCTGACTGCTCAGGAAAGTTCCACCAATCCTGTCTAGACTGTTGAGCTCAGACATGGGCAGGCAGGGAAAGACAGACGTGCGCTGGAAGCATTGTTCGGGATTCGCCATCCTGTCACCTGTGCTGATGGTGCCGGGTTTGACCTTATATCCTGTATCACAGTGAGTAGCATCTGACCTTAGTTCCTGCACTGGAACAGGGACCACTTCCTTTATTTTGTATGCTGGTTGCTTCTATTGCTACCCAGATGGGGACTGAAGGCCTCAGATGCCCAAACTTATGTGCCATAGTTCTGCATATCAGTCAGCAAGAACGAGCTGAAAGCTATACTTCACCAGTAGCTGCAGCAGGAGTCCCTGGCTGTGAACAGCTCATTTACCTGTATTTTTGCCATGTCTTCCTGATACATACTGGTTTTCCTACCTGAAGGACATTTCCGCCATCCACCCTGATCCATGAAGATAGTGAGTACTTGCAGACATCTCTCCACGCGCCTTCTGCCATACATGAGATCTCCAAGGCGCACATCCTTCCTAGCAAGTATTTGCTACAGAACTCCTTTCATTTGCTCAGTTCTTCCTTTTATGTCTTGTCTTAGAGTCCAAGCACATTTGTTCTAAACACACTCCCACAGCCCCTCCCTTCTACTGACGTTGTTCTTCTGAAACATCTTTGTCCCAGAACACATCACAGCGCTGTACCAACAGCAAGAACCAAACCATTGGCACTTTTATTTCAATACTGATTTTCTCAAGAAGTTAATCATCCTAAGACTCATTTAAAAATATAATATCAGTTACACCTTAGTTTATAATTATACAAGATGGCTATTTCTGTTGGGAGCACCCTGTAGTCCCAGCATGTAAGAGGATGAGGGAGGAGGATTCTATGACTTCAGGATCAGTCTGTGCTACATAGCAAAGCCAAAGCTACAAGACATAAATAGACAGACAAAACCCAGTGGATCTCCTCAAAGACATGTTTTTCATACACACACACACACACACACACACACACACACACACACACACACATGTATAAACTCATAGGAAGAAATATCAAGCTTACTATTTTCAATTTTATTTCCCTTAACAATACCATTAGCCTGGAATTGAAATAGTATGTAACTAATAAACTATTTCACGTTTTACCCAGAACAAATAAGAAGACATGGTCAAGCAGAAATTTAATGGATTTTTAAGTCAAAAATTTAATTATTTAACTATAATACCTAGGATGATTTCTATCACTGAATATTTTTAAAGCTATTTAGAATGTTTCTTCTTTCAAGAAAGTTAGTACACATAAAAAAG
The DNA here is from genome assembly GCF_982192425.1 of Myodes glareolus. Classification (NCBI taxonomy): domain Eukaryota; kingdom Metazoa; phylum Chordata; class Mammalia; order Rodentia; family Cricetidae; genus Myodes; species Myodes glareolus. The sequence continues at coordinate 18,933,128 of NC_142040.1, read as the reverse complement.
AAACCGAGAATAACTTGAGCCAAAATCTTATTACTTAGTTTAAAAGATGTTTATTTAAAGGAGACAAAGCAGGTGGCTTACAAAAATGAAAGATGAAAATAAATTAGTAAATGAAAATACTTGTTCCTATTCGCTCTGAACTGAAAGGTAATTAACTCACTGGACCTGCTCTCACGTGCCAGTAGGTGCCCATCTCCACCCCCTTCCTCCCAGGATAGCGTGTGGCTGCTCATCTCTGCTACTAGATTTTAAACTATTTAATTGCTTCACACAGCAAAACCAAGCACCACTACAGGTTAGCACATAAAAACGCCCAGATAAAGAATAACTGCAAAGGGAGCTGCTTAATCTGTAATATTCTGAAGATAACTTTAAATTACTTTTTAAAAGACTCTAAAAATACATCATATCTACGAAAAATACAACAAAACAAACTGAAAACAAGAAATTCAGCCAATAATTGGTTCTCCCTTTTAGAACATATAAAAAACGGGTTTTGTTGTTTTGTTTTGTTTTTAATATACTAGTGAGTTGTTTTAAAAGCAGACTTTTGTGAGACAGTGGTTAAAACAAAATTTATCTGTGATCCTCTTTCTAGCCAATGCTAGTGTGCTCTAAAGGAATAACAGATGTTCATATATGAACTTGCACGAGATGTACACCCGTGATCCTCATGATGATTGTTAAAAGAATAAACATAGACAGTTAGCATGCCTTATTAAAACAGATCTACCTAATCCCAAGCTATAGAAAAATGCTGCCCCTAAAAACCAGCACAACGAATCCCAGAATCTGTTCTTATTCCTCAGATTGCCACTTAAAATGCTTAGAAAAGAAGCCCTTGAAACTGTCTTTATATACTGCATCACTAAGATATTTTCATGCTGAGAAATCTTCATCCTTAAAAAGGTCATCACTCAGCGCAGTTCTGGAGGAACGGAGAGAAAACACTGAGAGAAAGATTTCTTTTTTTTTTAATTTATTTATTATGTATACAATATTCTGTCTGTGTGTATTCCTGCAGGCCAGAAGAGGGCACCAGACCCCATTACAGATGGTTGTGAGCCACCATGTGGTTGCTGGGAATTGAACTCAGGACCTTTGGAAGAGCAGGCAATGCTCTTAACCTCTGAGCCATCTCTCCAGCCCTGGGAGAAAGATTTCTGAAACAGAAACTTACATGTGCCTGTTTTCAGGTAAAACTGGCTCAAAAGCCAGATATGGCAGAGTATTTTAGTGCTCTCGGCATTTGCGAAGCAGAGCAGGAGTTTTGGGATAGCTTGCTCTACACAGAAAGTTGCAGGCTACCTAGCAGTATCCATCTTAAAATCAAAAATAAATAAAATATAGTAGGCCCAGAATTCAAATGTAAGAACGTGAAGTGTGAATGATGCTAACATAATGAATCACCTTAGCCTCGTACACATATTCCAAGTCAAAGTCTGACTTGATATTTTTCATCCATGCATGCATTTAAATACAACAAACTTTACAAACACCCCATATGTAATGGAGTACTGAGCAGACCCTGCTCTTTTTCAGAGACATTTATAATCTTGAAAGAAGACATAATTATACTCAGCTGTACTTGGTAGCATGGTAAAGTTATGAAGAGGAAGGTGCAGTCTGGAAGAAAACTGTCTGGGAAAAAAATCATCTAAGCTGAGACCTAAAGAAAGAACTGGTTGGTAGTAAGGGTCAGAAGTTAAGTCAGAGCAGTTATGCACTGCAAAGTAAAGGATGGGGAAGAGTGAAGGAGCATAAGAAATATTAGAAAGGTCTCTGTAGCTGAAAGTGACGTGAAATTGCTGCATGAGGTAGCTTTAAGCTGGCTTTAGATGAATTCAGACAGTACTGGATCTCATTACGGCATTTCCACGGATACTCTTCCCTTTTCTTCCCTGTGACACCATCCCCACTTTACCCCTGCATACCTTTACTGTCCCCGCCCCACAACATCCGACATCTAATTTCATATCACATATATTTCATTACCCCAGCCACGCAGTAAGGTCTTTTATTTGCCTCTTATGGTACCCCTTTATATTTTCATGATCTACCCATCAACAAACAATAAAACAGAATTTGTGGTTCTTCTAACCTTTGTATTAATTTACTGCAGTGCCTACCGCATTATAAGTAAGATTTCTGTTTTCAAACTGAACAGACCTAAAAGGACATGGCTTTTTCTTTCTTGTACAGGTGGAACTTAATCTGTGCACAAGGACAATAAAAGTTGAATGGACTGAATCTGAGTTTATTATGTTGACTTTTTTTTACTTAAATAAAATTTGTCATTTACAGAATTAATAAGTACACAAATTCTAAAACAGCATACGTTATCTTACACCAGACAAGTACACCAAACTCCTCGAAGAAAGCCGATAGAAGTCAACTTCGTTCATATTTTTTTTGTTGTTTCCTGATAGGCGCATGTAGTCTTGAAGAAAAGTATCCCAGAGTAAACTTCTTTTCATGCTAACATTCACCACAGACAATGACACGGAAAGTGTCCATTGATTTGTAGAATTATTTAATCTGAGTAAGAATCTGAGTACTGAAAGATGACCATATAACTCACTTTTAAGATCAGGGTGTAATATATAGCACCAAGTCACAGCTAACCATTAAGTGAACATGGTTTTAAACACTGTTAAAAAGGAAGCCATAAAATAATCATTCTTTCACTGTAGAATCACAAATGGTAAGTTACTCAACTAAATCAAATTAGATGCTTTAACAAAATGAAATTTAAGGCAAAAGAATTAGTGAGTATAAAAAGCATTTTTACTTAATAAAAGAAATAATTCATGAGCAAATAACAATCTTTAAAGCATGAAAGAACATAACCGCAAAACTGACAAACTACAAAGAAACTAATAAATTCAAAATCACAGTGAAAGATTCAGGGACCTCCTGGAAACTGATAGATTAAGTAAACTAAGACAGATTTATAATCAAAACCGACAAGTTAGATGTAACGGACACATAAAAACAGCATTCTCATAAGCAGAAAATGCACATTTTTTCCAGAATTCTTTCTACTTTAGACTTGGCACTTGTCAAGCAAATGGTATGGAATGCATGAACCTATTCTTCAGTATTTGATAAATAGAAAGAAAAATAATTATTTGACACTCTAAAGTAATAAACAATAGAACCTAGTAATTGGTAAAAACATAGCTAGAGGTAAAGCCATCCATATAGTGTTCTTCTCACCTCGTAAGTAGCACTGAAGTAGATTGTAAACAGAATCACTTCTGAAGGGAATAAACACCACTTAGGCTAAAAAGGTAATGATTATAAGTAGTAGTGATATTGCTGACGTGGTGAAAATAGCATGTTCTTTATATATTTGCAGCCCCCTGGGTACTTATGCACAAGCAGATGCACTGTCACCTGTCCTCCACGTGTTAAGAGCAGGCACAACCCTCTCCGAATGCACAAGAGAACAATGGTCCACTGAAACTGCAGGCAATTGGAAGAAAACGTGTAAGAGCTATGCACACAGCAGGGAAAATCAGTCAAAATGAATTAATTTCATGGAAAACAGCTTTAGTTAATCTTGAAGAAAAAAATTAAAAAAAAAACCTATTAGAATGAAGAAAATTCTGCAACAGTAAAAAGAGGCCAAAAAAAAAAAATGGAAGTAGAGGTACTAAGATTTAAATGAATTGATGGTTAGATTAGAAAACTATACCACAGAAATCATGACTCAGAAATAAAAGCAATCAGCTGAGGCGTGGTGTCACATCGAGTTAGCGTCTCCAAAGAAGGTCTGGGAAAGACCAGCAATGAAGGTGCAGCCTTGGGAGACCCCAGCACAGTGGGCAGCCAGTGAGGAGAGCAGAAAGTGTGGTATGAAGCATGTCTGAACCTATGAGATTAGCTGTGATTGCTTCAAATGGCAGAGCCAGAAATGAAGCTGCTCAAGATCTTTGGAGCCTAGAGAATTATGAGTCCCAGAGTGTCGAACACTAAACTTTTTACACTACTGGCTTTGGGTTTATTTGATTCTAACTGTGTTCTGTTTTTCCCTTTTGGTATAAGAAGTATTTAAATTATTTCCTTATTTTATAGGAGTTATAGTCAAAAGACTAAATTTTTAGAGAGACTTCGGAGTTTCAGAAAAACTTTGAAGTTTGAAAGAAACTTCAGATGTTTTAAAAAGATTGAACTTTTAAAGGGTATAACATGAATAATAAAACCCAGAGACAAATATTGGGGTTCAAACAGAAGACCAGAAAAGCAAAGTAGTCAGCTACTAGAGAGCTCTTACCTCTATAAAATCTTCAGACTGAAAGAGAGCAAGTTCCTGTCTCATCCTGCCTTATATTCCTTTCTAGTTCTGGGATTAAAGGCATGCACCACTACCACCCAACCTCTATGGTTAACTAGTGTGGCGGTTGCAACTGAAGGTGTGTGCCACACTGCATGGCCTATATTGACTGACTAGCATGGCTGTTTGCATTCTGGTCTTCAGGCAAGCATTATTTATTAAAATACAAATGAAATATCACTGCATTTCCCCTTTTTATCTAAAATAAAAGAAGGCTATAACTAATACAAGAAAAACTATTTACAGTTTACAATAACTATATACAATATATACAGACAATAACACAACAACAATGTGTTGTCTATTTGCATTTGACAAATTCAGAGAAAATACTCCATATCTATTCTATCTTGGTGAGTCTAAAGTCTTGTAAATAATTTACTTTCTATCATAACTTACTTTCTACATCTGGTAACAAGGAAAACTTTAACCATAACTAACTAGTCTTCAACTCCCTCAGAGACCCAAGAAGGCAATAATATTAACTGAGTAAACAGGAAGTACAAGCAAGAGACTTCTAAAAAACCTGAAAAATGACAGAAACAGCTGGCTGCCTGGACAGTCACCCACAGCTCCTCTGCAGCATTGGGGCATCCATCTTGGGCCTACAGGCCTAGCATATTCAACAAACTGTTCTGTGAAGCAGGATATTCTGAATGGCTGTCTCACCTTGTTGACAATGTTTGGCAGTCACTTTCTTATGTAGCCTGCTTGTCCAATTAGGACAGTATACTATCAGCAGTTGAGGCAAGGGCATTTCCTCACCCAGTGGTTTACTTTTGCCACAAAGAAAATAAACTCCATGTGGAATTTCTTCAATGCCCATTATCTTCTCTGAGGTAGATTGGTGCTACTAGGAGCAGAGGTGTCTCTTTGTCATAAAAAAAGAACCTATGTTATTAAAACATCTTAAATGCCATTTTCTGTAGATCTCTGAAGTATTTGAAGATGACCTGTCTATCTAAAATATATCTTTGTTTGACCTTGAAAACAGACCTAATGTGACTACAAGTACGATTATAATAGGTGATTAACTACTAACCTGCATTTTCTTATTATTCTGAACAGTTGGTAGTAATATTTTTCTTCTTTTTTCTTTTTTTTCCTTTTTTTTATTAAAAATTTCCATCTCCTCCCCACCTCCCTTTTCCCTCCCCTTCCCCACCTCCCCCTTCACTCTCTAGTCCTAAGATTGTTCCTTGGGCAGCAGAGGAGAGGGTGCCTGAACTGGCCTTCTCCCATAGCCACACTGCTGAATATTTTGCATATCACCATAAAACCTTCATCTGGCGATGGATGGAGATAGAGACAGAAACCCACATTGGAGCACTGGACTGAGCTCCCAAGGTCCAAATGAGGAGCAGAAGGAGGGAGAACATGAGCAAGGAAGTCAGGACCATGAGGGGTGCATCTACCCACTGAGACAGTGGGACTGATCTAATGGGAGCTCACAAAGGCCAGGGGGGCTGGGAGCAATGGAGCATGTGATCAAAATGGACACTCTGAATGTGGCTGGCAACGAAGGCTGACCGAGAAGCCAAGGACAATGGCACTGGGTTTTGATTCTACTGCATGGACTGACTTTGTGGGAGCCTGGTTTGTTTGGATGCTCACCTTTATAGACCTGGATGGAGGGGGGAGAACCTTGGACTTCCCATGGGGCAGGGAATCCTGACAAAGATTAGAAATTTGCATTACATTGTTAAATGAGTTGTATAGGTATAATACCTTGAACAAGAGTAGAAATTTAGGTACAGTATGTTCTAATAAAATTAATCTCAAATTTGTATCAATATACAAAGTTTGTATATAATATACAACAATCAAAATCAATGTAAAAAACATTTAAAACTAGTACTTGCTTTTTAAAAGTAAATTCAATAATCTATCTTTTATCCTATCATCTCTATATTCCCCTTTTCTTTTCAAAACAAGAACTATGTATCTAATTTCCTTTGTTTACTTCCTGACCGTAATCAATAACAACTGTAACCAAACCCCTAAACAATGACAAATATCCATAACCCATTGAACAACCAAAGTCACCCACCCCAACTCTTGGGAAGGTGGACATCGTTTTCTTAAATTTACTTCCTGCTCTCTGGGGGTAATGGTATCTTTAAGGGATTCTGAAAAGAAAAATTGGGGTTAATTGTCAAGTACTAGGAGAGGCAGCTACATTATTTGTTGTCCAATTTCTGTGTAATGGAGAATTGCAGGGCTTGAGTCCTGGCTAGAGTAGTCTGTTATGCTGAATCATCTCAGCTAGCCACTTCAATTGTTCTGAGCAATTTGTAGAATAAAGCCTATCGTTATATGGTATTTTTCAGTTTAGTGGTGTTATCATAGTCCTGGAGGAATTGTCATTGTGGGACCCTACCCTCTTTTTGGAGACTTTAAAGGTCGCTGTTAGGCATGCTCATGGTTCACTGAGAAAACTGATAAAGACTCAAACACAAAATCATGTACAGGAAGGTAGATGAAACCCTTTTCTAGAATTAGTTAGTACTCTATATGACCATTAATATCATGACCAAAAGGTGTTTTATATGTGTGTGTGTGTGTGTATAAATTTTATAAATCTTTTATATTAAGAAAACTTGTTAAAGTGTCAATATAAAACCATATAAAAACCAAAGGAATATGAGTTACTGGCAATAAAGTATTTCTTAAATTTTTATTTTTCTTCTGTTCCATATCAGTTGGTTCTTCTGAGATGAGAAACAGAATTTGGGTTTCATTTCAAAAAGCCTGCTTAGGTTTAGAGAAGGAAAGAGCCACACTAAAACTCCAAAACCAGCTTTAATCTTTAATTGGACTGGGGTTACAAAAAGACCATTTGCATTATGTCTTTAGAGAATATCAGAAACAAACATTTGGGAAGACTTATGAAATTTTATCCTGTTGGAAATGTGATATATCAATAGGCAAATTTATGCCTTGTCTTGAGACTTTTTTTTTTTATAGATGATTTGTACTTTTTCTTCAGATGTCTCATTTGTTCAGTGGTCTTGAGATTCCTTACCTGGATACCTTTCTTTTCTTTAAAAGACAGAAATAAAACCCTTCCCTAGCTCTAATTTTAGAGCTATTCTCTTGGCAAGCTATATTTGATCAAATAAAAATATTGTTAGTTTTATGTGTTAGTTTAGATTAAAAGGCCATGCTGTTTGATGAGCTATCATCTCTTTTAATTAAGAGGTGCCTCTTGTTCAAATAGAATCTTTATCAATTTTGATGGTATCCATACCTTTTCTTCTCCTGTGGGAACAAAAACAAAACCCCTACCCCAATGTAACACCTGTCCTGGTTTCCATTCTGAGGTCAATACATCTTTAAAGTATACCATCTGATTTATTTCCATAGATTTTTCTACTACCCAATGTATCGCCACAGCGGCTGTTCCTTTCTCAGTAGCATTCAGAAAATTCAACGTTAATAAAGCATTATGCAATCTATTTCTGGGGCATTTATCATCCCTTCCTGTTTATTTAACATATCCTTTAGAGTTTGATTTGTTCTGTAACTGCCTGAACTGTAGAGTTGTGTGGTATGGCTGTAATATACTTTATATTATAATAAGCAAAAAACTGTTTCATTTTCTTAGAGACATATGCTGTAGCACTGTCTCTCTTTATTTGTACATGTATATCCATGATGGTCACAATTTCTAGCAAATGTGTGAATACTAAATCAATCTTTTCCAAACTCAATGCAATTGCCCACTGAAAACCTGAGTAGGTATCAATAGTGTGGTGTACATATTTTAGTTTTCCAAATTCTCCAAAATGGAATGCATTTCTCTTTGCCATATCTCATTCCTTTGAGCACCTTTTGGATTACTTCCTGAAGGTAGTAGTCTCTGGTTGTATAAAGAACACGTAGGACATTTCCTTATAATTGCCTTGGCTTGTTGTCATGTGTTAGAAAATTAAACCTTTTGCTATTGACATGATGGCTTTTTAAAATCAAATTCTAAGGCCTTTAGCACATTTCCAACAAATAATTGATCGATTTATGTATGACTTTGCACTAGAGAACTTGGCAGACTCATAAGGGATCAGATGTGTGTTATGTACATGGAATGATTCCTATTCCTGATTTTATTCTTGTAACTGAATAAATAATAGTCAACTCTGTATCATCTGGTATAAACTCAGTGGTTTCAATATGCAAAAACAATTCATTCTGCATATTGTAAATCTGTAACTATGTTGAGAGGTTCTTAAAAATCCCTTAATACCATGAGAATAGCATATAATTCTGACTTTTAAACAGAATCATAAGAGCTTTGATTCACTTTACTTAAATTTCTGATTTGTAACCTGCCTTTTCTAATTTATTTGCATCAGTATAGAATGTAGGGGCTCTAGTTATTGGTGTGTCACATACAATATGAGGAAGGGTCCAATTAGTTCTCTTTATAAATTGAGTTCTCTTTCTTTTGGGATAGTTGTTGTGAATCTCACCCAAAATATTACAAGCTCTTTTCCAGGGTTCACTTTCTTCCCATAATTGGTTGATTTCATCATTATTTTATATATATATATATATATATATTTTAAAAGATACTGCTAATTGGCAAAGTCTCAAGTGTCCTTTGAGAATGAACTCAGAGACCTTTTCCACATACGTTTTAAATTTTTTACTTGGTTTAAGTGATTAAAAATTTCCATTATAAGATAATATCTTTACTCTGTATTAAAATTACTATAGGGGAATATTTGGAGGGTAATATGATCAGAATGCAGTTAAGATTAGGATCCACATGTGCCTTCCATAAATATTCTTCAATCAAAATCAATTCTCGCTCAGTTTCAGGTGATAATTCCCTGGGACTATTTAAGTCCTTGTAACCATGTAAGGTTTTGTTTAAATTAATCAAGAACTCAGAACTTACTATAATAGTGTACCGTAGATGGAAAATGTCAATTTAAAAAAAAAGTGAACTTTAAAAAGTTGGAATGTGTTTTATATTTTGATTTTGGTATTAATTTAAAAAATGAAAAAACCTGTAAGACATGACTAAGCCAAGTTCCAGAAAATATAACACAATGTATAAGATCCAATTAAAACAAAGACAGTAAGAATGTCTGAAACTTCTGTCCCTGGGCCTCACCAGTGGTTTCTTCCCAGGAAAATGTACATGCTGACAACACTGAGCTGTAGAGTTGACCAGCAATTCAATGAATAAATTTAGCCAAGGCGACAGGAATAGTGTGGCATAAAATATGTTGCCAAGAAGTATTAGTTATTATTATTATTACAATTTTTATATCAAGTTTAGTTGATACATTATCAGGTATTTCAGAGGTCAGCGACATATCACAACTGAAGTATGTCTTGTCTGGAAGAACAGAGGTGGATAAATAAATATTTTTGACATTTTTTTCATCCTTTTTACAACAATCAGAGTTTCTGTTATCCTTTCTATAAAATTCATTCAAGCAGCCCTGCTTCTCTACCTCTATGCACTCTACTATTTCTTTCCCAATGTGCTCTTACTCTTAGGCTTCTGATATTTATTTATAAATACAAATGTGTCTATGTTGCTTTTTCAAATAACTTTAAAACAAATGACGCCATCTTATTTCTTAGAGATTAATAACAGATAATTCAGAATGGTGTAGGGACCCATTATTATGAAGTTGTCCTCCATCTTGAGTATTATTAGTATTATAATAGACTAGACATGGCTAATGGAAGAATGTGAGTCTGACAATTTCCACAACAGAAATGCAAGGAGAAAAACACTAAAAGGCAACAAAACAAAAACAAAAGACAGAGCAGAATATCTAAGAACTATGGGACAACTACACAAAGTATAATATCTGTGGAGAAGTAAAATATTAAGACAGAAGCAACAAACACTGAAAATTTCTCTTAATTAATGTCAGATATCAAACCCCAAACTAGGAAACACAGAACACCAACCATTATACTAACAAAAATATATCATGCTTAAATTGTCGAAAATAAAGGATAAAAAAATGCTGCAAGAAGTCAAACACCCTCTTGCTCTCCCAGACCTGATCCTCAGGCGTGTCCCTCGTGCAGGAACAAAACACAGCTGAGCTCCCCTTCCACATCCATTTCTCCTGTGAATCTCATCATGGTCTTCCTCTCAATAACTGTCACTGTGTCCCAGTGGCCTCAGTAACAGTCCCTGCACAGCCACCTGCCAGAAGGCCAGGTAGCTGACCCACAGAACTTCTCTACTCTCTGTTCTCCTAGACCCAACCCCTCAGTCTCCTCCCTAGTGCTGCAACAGACACAAGCTGCTGCCTTGTTTCACTCCTGCTCACATCTCCTGTGGATCCCACAGAGCATCCCCTCCTGACTTCCCTTCCCCCACCTGTCCCTGCATCCCAGCCTCCAACACCAGCAAGCCTTCTCTGTAAACACAGGAGCCTAGAAAGCCAATTAAAAAAAAAACAACACACAAATATCACACACTGAAAATTAGAAAAGAAAACAGAAACCAAGGAATAATATACCCACCCAACAAAGACAAACAAAGAAATGGGAACCTAGACCTATCGTTACCCCAAATACGGATGCCTAGATGGGAACTCGAGAACAGAATCAATAATAGCTAGAACAATGTGTATCCACTAGAGCTCAGCTATCCTACCATAACAGGCCCTCAATATCCCAGCATAGCTGAAGCATAAGAGAAAAACTTTAAAACCACATATAGGAAAATGAGTACAGTCCTTAAAATAGAAATGAATAAATCTCTAAAAGAAAGCCAATAAAAAAAAAAACAGTTGAAGCAAGCAAACCAAACTGTCCAAGACTTGAAAATGGAAACAGAAGCAATAAAGAAAACACAAACACGGGGCTGGAGAGATGGCTCAGAGGTTAAGAGCACTGGCTGCTCTTCCAGAGGTCCTGAGTTCAATTCCCAGCAACCACATGGTGGCTCACAACCATCTGTAATGAGATCTGGTGCCCTCTTCTGGCCAGCAAGCATATAGACAGACAGAACACTGTATACATAATAACTAAATAAATCTTAAAAAAAAAAAGAAAACACAAACTGAGGATATTCTGTGTTGTGGAATATTATTTTAACTAGGCAAAGGTGTGTTATATTTGCTTATGCTGCATTTGTTTAACGATGTAAAGATGTGTGTTTAATCATGTAAACATGTTTCACCTTGCTCACGTAAGGAATCTGATTGGTCTAATAAAGAGCTGAACAGCGAATAGCTAGGCAGAGAAAGCATAGGTGGGGCTGGCGGGCAGAGAGAATAAATCTGGAAAAGAACAAAAGGAGACGAGAATGAGGGAGAAAGAGGGGACACGCCAAGCCAGGCAGCCACCAGCTAGTCAGAAACAAGAACAGAGAAATTAAGATAAACAGAAGGGGAAAAGGTGAAAAGCCCCGAGACAGAAGGCAGATACCGACAAACAGGTTAATTAGTTAAAAGAGATAGAAACAAACCTAAGCCAGGCTGAGCATTCATAGCTACTAAGAAGTCTCCGTGTCATGATTTGCAAGATGGTTGGTGGAACAAAAGAAAAAGACTGTTACAATTCTAGAAATGAAAAATTTAGGAATTCTAATAGGAACTACAAAGGCAAGCTTCACCAACAGAAAATGAGATGGAGGAGAATCTCAGGCATTGAAGATATATTAGAAGAAATGGATATATCAGTCAAAAAATTTAAATCTAAAAAATTCCTTAAGTAAAACATCCAGACTTACATAAGGCTTTTGAGACACAGTTTTGGTTGACCTACCTACTACTCCCTCCCTTTCCCAAACCCTGTCTCCACTTAGTCCTCTAGCCGTGCCTCTTTCATTTCACAGAGCCCACTATCCTTTCAATTAGTTTATTAAATTGGGTTTGTCTTAATTAGGCTTCTATTACTATAAAAACACACCTCCAAAAGCGACTTGTTGTGTTCCATCATTCGGGAAAGTCAGGAGAGAAACAAAGTAGAAACCTGGAGACAGGAACTGAGGCCATGGGTGTGCTGCTTCCTGGCCTGCCTCTCATGCTCACTCAGTCGGCTTCCTTAGACACCCCAGGACCAGAGAGCCTGCACATCAGTTATTAGTGAAGAAAATGCCCAAACACTTAACTACATGCCAGTCTGATGGAGGCCTTCTCCCTATTGAAGTTTCCTCCATGGCTTGTGTCAAGCTGACAAGACAACAACAAAGACCAAAACCTAAGCAGGAGGCTTCAAAAGTGTGGGCTTCCATGTGTCCTTCACACCCCTTCATTTGGGTTTGTCCTCCGCTCTACGCCACAACTCCCCCTGGCTCTCTGCTCCCTCTGGGCCTGTGATCTGCTGGCCCTCTTCCCTCAAACATCCCACACACCCCAGCCCTTTTCTCATTTGTTTCTTTGGGCAGAAGGAGTATATTAGATTTTTAACTGAAAACATTTTTATTTCTTTCTTAAACTTTATTTATGATTTACACACACTTTGCATGTGTGTGCATATGCACCTGTGAAGACAGAGGCCAGAGGAACACATGAAATCCCTTGGAGCTGAAGTTGAGGCATTTGTAGGCTGCCCTTGTATGTGCTGGGATCCAGCCCTAGGCCTTTGAGAGCAGCAAACAGTCCTAATGCCCCCTCCCCCAAACCATCTCTCTGATGTCACAGTTGTCTTTGTTAAGAACTTGAAAATGATACCATAATCTCTGGATATTTCTTCATTTTCCTTGTTTCATTTTAACAGATTCGTTTGAAGCAGATTTAGCCAGTTCACAGAGACATTCACAATGCTAAGGATTTCCCATATACCTTCTCATTACGTACACACTGTCACCTGGGTTATCCACAATCTACCTTCCCACTACATCTTACAGTTTGGAAATCTACACAGAACACCATTTTCAACCACAGGCCATATCTTACACATGGTAGGCCTTTGGGGTTGTAAAAATTCTGTGTTTGGGGCAAGTGTATAGTGATATGTATTATCCATTGTAGTATACAGAATAGTTTCTCTGTCACTCTACCCAACTCCTGACAACCATGGATCTTTTCATTGGCTCCTTTTGTAATAAGTGCTGGGGCCAAGGCAAGCGGGAGTTGCCCAGACTCCTCTAGGCTGCCCGTCCACACGAGATGTATGAAGACTGCAGTGGCGGGACAGGGAGGCAGCAGTGGTCCCCGGCTCTGCGTGCCCAAGAGGTTGCGGCACAAGCAGTGGGCTTTCTTGCAGGACCTCAGGGACCCACGCAGTAGCTGCAGAAGGTCCCCGAGTCTGCCTGCCGCCTGGCTCCCAGTGGCAACGGGAGGCATGTCACCCTGGCTAAGTCGGTGCCCTGCCTGGTGGAACTGCCCCGGCTGGTTGTGGTGGTGCATGCCAGTAGGATTTGCTGACGGAGGCAGAGGCAGGAGGATCTGGAGTTCGAGGACGACTTCTGAGCCGTTCTGGGCCAGAGAGACTTGGGGATCACTACATCTGTAGTGGCCGCTATTGTCATCACTGCGGCCCCCACTGCAGCAGGGGAATTGCCATCAGCCAGACAGCTGCTGTGACGATTTTGTAGCTGGTACCAGCATTAAATATTATTTATGTGGAACAAGAGCATCTGGATTTCTTGTGGAATTTGCATGTGGTTGGTTGTTCTCCTTCCTTCCATCATATTTGTGCTATGCCCATGCCAGTCCAGAACCCTGGTCTAATTATACAGAAAAAGGGGAGATTTTGGGGACTGTGGACCCCCCAGACCCTGAATTTCCTGTGACCCCCTGATTGCCTGAGTAAACGACTTGTGTTCCTATGCTTGCAGCTGCTCTGAGCAAACAACTTGTTTTGCAGCTGCTCTGAGCACGAGACCCCCAGGAGTTCCGATGGCAGGGCACTGGTTTCTGGAGGGCTTGTAGTTGAGTGAGGGCATGACCATTAGTCAAGGAGACCTGATATAAGCTGCCCTGGAACACAATAAAGGGACATTCTCGGTGTTACCTGTCTCTGTCTCTGTCTCTCTGTCCCCCCTATCTCTCTTTCTGTGTGTGTGTTTCAATCTCCAGCTCCTTGCCTGACTTGCAAACCAGAGCAGGCGTTACACTACAGAAACCCACTGGTTATTACGGTAATTTTAAAATATAACTTAAATAGACAAAGCAAAACAAACAAAAATGAGTTTGAATGGAATTATTGCCCATGGGTGGAGAATGTTACTCCCAGAAGATTCGAGTTCCTAAAGTGAAAACCACAGTGTAAGATAGTCCCCCAGTGTCAGAAAAACAACATAGGAATTGTCATTGCCAGTGCCCATGGTTACCATGTAACTACAAAGGTAGACCTTATGGCTAGAGGAACCTCATACTTTGGCTGTGAGATATGGAAATCAACCACAAACCAATGGGAACATCCCCCCCTCCTCCCAGGCTAGCTTTCATTGTGCCAAGATGTGCTACAGGCTGTAGGATAAGACAAGTGGGATTACCCAGCACTGAACTCTGCATGCCACAATACTGTGCCAAGCAATATGTGCCCACCTGTCAATTGTGGCATGATTAGATCTGAGGGTTGCTTCACAGAGGAAATGTCTTGGCTAGTACTGTAATCTTGGTCAAAAGCCCCTTGCTGGGGAGGTCACAGGCCCGATGGCTGAAGATGGTCTACTACCAGACTGCCTTTTAAATATTTATGTTTGATGCCCCTAAACAAGGGCTACTTTCAACCTTGGTCATGGAAGTTTCATTTTGCAATAGGTAGCAGGCAATAGAGATAGTCTTGAAAATTTTAAATTTACAAATATTTCAAATGATCCTGTTCTTCTTTCCTAGCTAGCTCGGGTATCACAACTACACACTGACAACATTTTAGTGTCGGCTCTGTGCTGATAAGCGGTACTTGACTTCCTGCCTTTAGCTTTCTCTTTATCATCAGTCAGTCTTTCGGCTCTGATAATGTCATATCTATGCAGTGGTCATGTCACTGATATATTCAAATATCTTCTTCAGGTCTCCCTTTTCTAAATTAAACCTAGTTTCTTAATCCTAAAAGATTTCACTATGTGCTCTGAATCTAACTAGGGTTTGGAGTTTATTTCCATTGCCTTCTTGTATGCATCTTTTATCTTGCTACCATTTTGTTGTTGTTGTTTATATGGATCTAATTTCCAGGCCCAAACTGTAAATCGTTTGCAAAGAACAGTGCATGCCTCAATACCTTCTGTATCAATGGTATTTGGTAGTACATATACAAAGAAAAAAAAGTTACTTACTTGCCTAAAATTGCATCAATTAAAGACTTAAGTTTTACTCATGTGTTTTACTGATCATTTATTTAAGATATTTCATATACTATAGTTGACATGTACTTAATGCATTTAGGCATATACACCTACCAAATTATCACTACCAACACTCTACTTACTGTTCATTTATTAACTGGTTGCTAATATAAAACTATAAATTTTAAAAGTACAGTAATTACTCTCTCTCTCTCTCTCTCTCTTTCTCTCTTCTCTCTGTGTGTGCTATATGTCAATGTGTGTGTAGAAGAGAGGGGAGTTTAAATATAGTTAAAATGTGGAAAATGCCCATAAGAGACATCACATACTGACAAATATAATGTCCAGTGGTGGGAATAGGTTATCGCTTTTAGAGTTGTTATCAGTGAGGTCCCGCAGATGCCTGAAACATAATTATAAGTCATTGCCAATGTTCTTGATTTACCTCCAGAACTTGATGGTAAGACCCTATTGCAGAAAAGACCATAGAACATGGAGAGATAAAGCTGGTATCATACTGGATGCTTCACCCTTATTAGCTTTCATATTGTTAGAATGGGTATGGCCGTGGTGGACGGAGAAAAGTACACGTCACTCTTACACAGCTGTGAGCAACAATAAACACTGGTCTGGCAAGACATGTGCCTACTTGTGAAACAGTACCAACAATGTCCTAGGAATAGCCAATCACTTTCTGATTAAATTTAAAGCTCAGTCCCAAAAATAAAACCCATAGCCAGAACAGTTATCAGAACCAAGAACCTGTGGCTAGACAGGTCATTGGTCCTGGGGGAAGAGACTAACTACTACTATTACTTTGCTAAATGATATAGTATTGAATCAATTCCCAATGACTTATTGTTCTATCCATACCATAACATGGGTTAGTACATCTCTCAAACCTCACCAGAGACACTCTGTTTGCAGTAAAAAGCAATTAACACAGGGAATCACATTGGTCAAAGCGTAGAGAATAACAGTGTGAAGTACAAAGTGCTAAATAGGAAAACTATCACACATCTCTGCTCAAAGCTCGGGAATGGTTTTGAAAGAGGGGGTGGAAAGAAGGTTAAGACCAGAATCAGTGACTGACTACACCAAAGCCTTGGTTTGGAAACAATAGAACAGTCACACATCAACCCACAGTAGTGCACAAGGCTTGTGCAAGCCCAAGGCAGACAGTAACCCAAGCAGGGAGAGGGGAGGTGGACACGGAAGCCTACTCCTAGCTGAGGATTCCTGGCCGTAGACAGCTGCTGGGAGAGAGTCAGACAGTTTCTTTAAGGATGTGTGTGACTCTAAGTTGGTTCTAAGGCCCACTGCTTTCCAATGGTGGCTCCACACCTAGAAATACAGGTGGCACAAACTGTCCTTAATGAGGACACAAAGGTGGTGGTGATGGAAACTCAATCTGGGAAGAGTAAGGGGAAGTTAATGTGATCAAAAGAAATAGTATGAAACGCTCACTTAATTTTTAAAAAGTTCCATTAAGGTGTTTAAGTATCACAGTCTCACAGTAAGTGGGTTTGGAGATGTCCATTTTCTCCCTCTGTGATGTTTTCCTAGCTGGAACTCTTCTTCGGGCAGGATACTTTGTCTTCTCCCATATCTTATCTCATAGTCTGATATTTCCAGATTCACAGTTCAAATGAATAAAACAATTAGTATATATTTATTCCTTCCTGCTGAACTGAATTTCAACGTAAATGAACTTTTTTTTTACCTATGTCACTATAAAAACATTACTATTTAATATCTGTATAATCCCAAATCTGATGACATTTGGAAAGCAAACCCATGCTTTTAAAACTATTTGTGTGCTTGATATTCTGTTAATAACCTTGCTTAATTTTTCTTATGTCTATGTATTGACTTTTTCTAATCTGCAACTTCCCTCATAACTACCATGGCATTCTTACCTAACTGAATCTCATCCCAGGCCTTAGGCCTACTTCACAGAATTGGACCAAAGTGCATGGTAAAATTTAAGAATAAGTGATCCAATGATTTACCAAATGGATTTTATTAGGAAAAAATAAAAACATTACATAAAATGTTTAAAGGGGGACTTGAAAAATCACTCTCATTCATCCTTTCAATTTTAGTTTCATTTTGTACAAATTATATAAAAATCTCAAAAACAATCCTTTTAACTATGTGGATCAGAATATTTCAATTCTTTAACATTGTAAACAACATTTTTAAAATTTAAACATGTAGCTATAATTTCAGGATTTGGTTTCTTATTTATATTCTATACAGGCACAGACCTGAGTTTATCAGGTTCATTCAGAACACCTGTAACACTAGCACTATAATTTGCTATAAAACAAACTCAGTATAGAGGAGGGAAAGCATAGTGCACACTGTGAGTGTTCCATTTCTATCTTTTAACATTTTGTAACTGATTGCTAAAAGGAACACACACTAAGATCTTTCAAAATCCCTAAAACTAGGGTTGTTATAAACATTTCTGATCTCATTCACACCCTTCTCCAGCGACATTCCTGGAGATTAGTGGGAAGTCCAGGTTGCTCTGTTACATGACAGCGAGTGGCAGAATGGAAATGCAGATTTGGATGATTTAATTTTTTACTTAGCCTATGACTCAAGCAGTTATAGTTTTAATAATTATAAAGACCATAAATAAAGAAAATCAATTCATAACTGATAATTTTTTCATACATTTGGACAACAATCTATTAAATACAACATGTAGTTTATCTCTATCTGAAAGGGTCAGATTAAATATAGACCACAGCTTCTGAGGGAGGGTACAGACAGCCAGGAAGACAGAAGACTAGTAATTCAGGAGCCCGTGAGGATAATGAGACGGCACAACTACTGGGCAGCACAGGGGATAGTGAGTTCTCCTTCTAGCCCGTTGTCTGACAGTTTGTCTTCCCCAGTCTGCTATTAAAAGGTTCCAAGCAGCCCTGATGAAATGTACATGCGATTCATATTCCTTCACTCATGACTCTTGTCTCTATAATTACCTTTCCCAGTCCATTTTCTTTTAGACAGCTAGAATATTTACATGAATCACAGAGGATGAGAAATCATTCCTAAAAATGAGAAGATTCTCCCAGAAAAGGGATTTATTTTAAAAGGAAAGGAAAGAGGAAGAGGACTTTCCAGAAACTGGATGTATTTTTCCTCTCTTCATACAGAACAGAATTTAAAATATTGTTATGAAGATGGTCCAAACATCTGATCTCTGATGAATAGAGTGTGTGCAAGCTAACACTTGTGGTACTTAATCCTGTAGATTATAACATTTTTATTTTTCAAATTTTTAAAATGGCCTCAGGAGGCTCCACTTTATCAGCTCTGAGAACTGTTTATGATTTAAAATCCATTTCTGCAGAGCTTTTGCATAGCATCCAAATTTTATATTTCATTTTTAATATACAAACACTTCTATTAACCCTGTTTTTCAATCACCTAAGCATGATTTTGATGTATTCCTACTGACAATTCCCCCACTCACTTCCTGCTAACCCTCCTTCAAACTTCTGATTTGATAGAATATTTTCTTTACTCAAACCATCAATAACAGAAATGAACTTCAAGATATGCTTGTAATCACAGCACTTGAGAAGCTGAAGCAGGAACACCACAAGTTCAAGTCCACCTGGGCTATGTGCTGAGACCCTGTGCCCATAACCCAAATAGATTATCAACAAACACCAACACTCAAATAAACTTGAAAAGTTATAGAAATGAATAATGAAAATGTGGTATATTTACACAAAGGAATAATATTCAAATATTAATAAAAATGAAATTATAGAGCTGAGTGGTGGTGGTGCACACCTTTAAGCTCAGTACTTAGGAGACAGAGGGATGAGGATCTCTGTGAGTTCTAGGTCAGCCTGGTCTACAGAATGAATTCCAGAATGGCCAAGGCTCCACAAAGAAAGCCTGTCTCTCTCAAAAACTAAGAATAAAGAAAGAAGGAAGGAAGGGAAGAAGAGAGGGAGGGAGGGAGGGAGGGAGGGAGGGAGGGAAAGAAAAATGAAAGAATGAAATGTACAGGTAAATGGATAGAGTTGGACACAGTCCTGAGTGAGAAGACAGAGACCCAGAGAGACAAAAATTGTCTCATCTGTGAATATTATCTTTGAATCTTCAGATATGTGTGTTTCATCTGGAACACCCTTAGATATCTTTACATCTGTCAATCCTTATCTGGCAGGCTTCTATTTGCAGTAAATGGTGATTAACTCAGAGACTCAACCCTGGCCACGGTGCAGAGAATGAGAGACTATGGACATACATGCCATATCCTTCTCAAGGTGCAGATCATTACAGAAGAGACTGGATGACTAGAGACATCTTCAGGCAGCCACACACAGGAAGCCAGTGGTGGCAATAAGGCATAAGACCTGTGCAAATCAAGCCAGAAGAAACCCCAGAATGGGAAGGGGAGGTAAAATCCCACCCTTGGCTATAGAAAAATTGGCAACTGTTAACTACTTAAAAAGATCAGCTTTTTCCTTGCTTCACTGGAAGACCACATACCACTTATTGGCCATGCATGGTTTTGGGTTTTTGTTTGTTTTGTTTTGTTTTGTTTTTGTCTTTTATTTAAAAGGATACAAAGTCAGGTGGATAAAGAAGAGAGTGTAGATCTGGAAAGAAGTGGTGTGGGCTGACTATGATTAAGCTGTGTTACATAGAACTTGAAACCCTCAAAGCACTAACTGAAAGAAGAGAAAAAAGAAATAAATCTGTGAAGAAAGTATTTTTAAAAAAAATGGCTATTTTCTCATTGTTGAATGAAAAACAAGAAAAATTATCTTGTTCCAATTACTTAGAAATGCCGTGGCAGGAACACCGTCACGAATGTTCCCCATGTACCTGCACAGTAGCAGAAGGAATGAGATGACAGTGTCTGTGTTTTAGTCAAACCTTTTACAATGACTTAATGTTTGCATAATTCGCTTCCTGATTTTCCTTTGTTCCTTCTTTGAACCTTTCCTGCCTTTCCTCCCTCTGCCTTTCATTCATGACTCCTTCTTTCCACCAACTGGTTTTTGGCCGAGACCACAATTTCAATAAAAAATAAAAACTGCATTAGTCAGGAAGGAAGCTAACAAGCTTCCTCCCCTCAAATGTCATTAGAGGCTTCCTGAATAAAGAAGAAACACATTAATTAAAAAATTTTAAAAGGGTGCTGGTATAGGCAACAAAAACAGCTTTCGCATTTATTACGATTATAGCCAACCTGAAGAGTAATAAGATCTGGGTAAGACTTATTATGACATCCTGCACATCTGTGGACAACAAGGCGTGTGCGCAACACCACTGTTAAACAGTGACTTCTACCACCTCCTTCAAAAATAATTTCATGACATAGAAGATTCAACATATTTCATTAACATGTAGGTATAATTTAAACATATGATTATATCTAGTACTGTATAATTATTTATGTGTCATTGACACACGCTCCAATTTCATATTTTGCATCCAGAACAATATGTATACAGCTCATACATTCTGTTTTGAGGCTCATTCTTTACTGATTTAGTTATTTTTTATATATAAAATTACATAAATCCTCCCTAACTATATTTAAACTAGCATATCATGTCTATTTAACTTGTATTCAAAGGACAAATGAAATACGGTTTTATTTATTTTTATTTTGTATGAAAGCTTATAGGCAAGCTAATAGTTTGAATATCAAGCTTCAATCTTGAGACTATTCTCAACAACTTATTTTGTATTATCTGGAAAAGAGAGAACATTCATACTAATTTAAATAAAATGTATTAACTTAGATGAAATTTGGAAAAATTTGTTTCTCTTATTTTTCAAGAATTCCTAACATAGTATAGCCACTGAAATAAACTCAATGCTTGTCAAGATCCATTGAACTTTATAGCAAGCATCTGGATAACACTATAGATGTTGAAATAGACTTCCACAATAAACCTACTTTAAGTTTCATCTGGCTAATAACAGTTCTCCATTGAGGAGATTATTTTCTCTAATTTCCAACTTATTTTTGTGCAAATAGAATCTCTTTGCCTTTCTGCAGGGCATGGGAACAACTGCTAACGGACAAAGCCCTCCACATCTGTATTACAGACTTTACTTATAGCAAAAGAACTGCAATTTTCACTTCTAAATCAACCATTAACATGAAGCATTACATTAAAAAATTAAAAACAGTTCCCTAAACTAAAATTTGATATTTGTATCTTTGTAAATAGAGAACGTTTCTAAATGTTCTTAAATGTAATGCATAATCGGTTAATTGCATAGCTCATTTTTGGTGGAAAGTATGTTCAAGAAACCAGGCACATGGTAGACTCAGTGTTAGTTAAAGATGAAGAACTGAAGGCCTGAAAGTGTTCTTAGCAAGACTAGTGAGCATCCAGTACACAAATATTCTCTACCTCTTTTGTACCCAATAAGCATTTGTCTTACAAGTCTTGCAGTGATTTGACTTGGTCAGTTCTCTTTATGCTTTCCTTGATAGTCCTATTCTGGTTAAGTGTTAGTTGATTTTATGAATAACACATGATTAACTGTATGAAACAAAAATGTTAGGAACAAGTGGAAAATAAAACATAAACTAAATATTCCAAACTACTACTAAAATCTTCATAAAATTTTTTAAAATAAATATTAGATTAATATACAATTTAGTCATTTTTTTCATTTAGCAATAGATGCTAAATATCTCTAGTTCTCTATTTTCATCATTTCTTTTTCTCAAAGGCTTTTACTCAGTGTCTTCCCCTAAAGATTTTATAGCTTATTACTGTAAACAGGAGCGGGTAGCTTCCATTCTTTTTTTCTGTATACTTTATAGTTTTCTGCAGTCTTCCGTAAGTGATGCATCTTATATTTCAATAAGGGTATATATCTAAGGCTATCCTGTCAAATATATTCCTTATCCATCCTATTGCGGGTGTCTTAAGTCAGTTTGGATGCTATAGCATATTCTAAAAACTGAGTGGTTTAAATGTCAAAATATTTTACTATATCTGATGGCTGGGGAGCTCAAGATCAAGGTGCTAGTACATGTAGTGACTGATAAGGTCTTTCTTCTTGGTTTCCAGATACGTATTTTCTCATCCCACATATACATGGCAGGCAGAACACACAGAGTTCCCTTCCTCCTTTTGTTTATAACCATTAACCCTACCATGAAGCCTCTATGGTCATAGTCTGTCTAATCCCCGTTACCAGCAAAAAGCCCCACATTCAAATACCATAGCACTAGGGTTAACACTTCAATTTTAGGATTATGTATTCAGTCCACAACCATCTACTAAGTTCATAATTAGTCAATTCAGATTTAGTATTCTCAAGCTTGGAGAAAAAGATGCTATTTGCATAAACATGAACACTCATATACACATGCTGTCAAAATGCAAAATGTTGCATGTTTAAGCCAAATTAGTAACAAGAATTCTCTAAGACTGGTCTGCCCTTTCCATAATTCACATGGCTTTCTAAACACCAGTGTACTTTTACAAAGCACCACCTGCAACATTTCAGTAGGAAACCTTGCTTCAACTTGGGCTTTGCTTTAGGTGTTTTCCACAATACTTTTCTGTCTCTTTGACAAAGGATCAAGACCAAACTAGTGGTCAAAAAATTATTTATTCAGTGGAGTGATGGTACAATCTCTATTTCTCTGTCCCTCTGTATACGCACACACACACACACACGGTCAAATACACACACATATATGTATATGCACATGGTCAAAATGAGACAAATGGACCCAAAACAGTGCTGTAACAGCTCCAGTTGTGGGAGAATGCATGAGAAGTCTCAATTTTCTTGAAGATGTTTATAAGACATGTGCAACAAGCAATGGAAATTAATTTCTCCCTTGAATTGTGTGCTTCTGAACTTCCAAATTAATTTGCCTTACCAAATATCATAATTTGTTTTAATAAATATTAGTGTAGGAATAATTCTCCCCTTTAAGTTCATGCATATGTGTCAATGTTCTCAGATAACGTCACGATAAGGTAAACCTCAAAAGACTGTTAAAATTGTTAGTCAAAGTAATCTATTCTCACAGTATTGCATGTTGCTATAGCTTAGCCAAACCCAGATGCTTTAGTTAAAAAAGCAAAACTAACATTCAATTATTTAGAAATGAGTTGAAAACACAAACCAACATATACAGCATAATTCTAACAATTATCAACTTAAAAAGAGTATTTCCCTTTAAAACTAAAATGTTAAGAAATTTTATTAATTAGAAACTATGACGTGCCATGGGGAACAAAGCACACTTCAGATTAGAAGAGAAATTACAATGCTTTGAGATTCACAGTAGTTCTGATATTTTAAAAAGATGTTATTATTTTCAAATGATTGAGTAATTTTCATGTGTCTTAAAACATCAACTCCTCCCTCAAATCAACATTCAGAAACTGTTTAGTTCATTGCTCTCATCTCTCCTCAGAAAGGAGCGGAGCGGTGGCTATGACGCTCTGTACAGCAGACTTGTGAAGAGGGCAGCATGGGGGCTCAACTCTTCCTGCCAGAACAAAGGAGAAATCTTTGGGAGAGCCTCAGAACCGATCTCGGGAAACCCCGTGCTATAGAAATGCAGGCAGTAGCAAAAAGGTATGCCAGATAGGGTAGAAAGTCACCACGGGGAACTACCCTTCCCTCCTCCCTCTCATTTCCCTTATTCTTTTCATCCTCTACCCAAAGAGCCTAGGATAATTCCTCTCAGATTCAATAAAGGACACCTTTTTAACAGACTTGACTATCAAAATTATGTTTCATAAGTTGCTTTCACTAAGCATTCCAGCAGGTAATAATTTTCTAGCCTTTTTTACAGTATAACATATACATATTTAAAGCATATGCTATATGGTATGAACATACCTTGTGAAGTAATAAGCACTATCAAGTAATTATTATAGCTGCCCTAAGCCACAAAGCTGCCTATTTTGGATATGACAGTATCAGGGGATACTTTGTGTGGATTTCCATACAGAGCACTGTATAGCAGCTGCACTCCTGTATAAGGAAATATGGTCTACGAAGAACAACTACAGTTGGTACAAGGAAAAAGTCCTTGACTGTTCATCATAATGCTAGCAGAGAGCAAATCAGTATTGTTATGATTTCATGCTCCTCAAGCTATTGAAAAGAGATGGGAGACTCTGTTCAAACAGAGTTTTTTGAACTCTGTTCAAAAAAAAGCTGGACGAGTTAGATAGTCCTATGTCAAAAATATAAAACAAGATAAATCTTCATCAAAATCTTACACCATATAAAAACTCAATATATAACAGAGCAAAATTTAAAAACAAATCATAAAACTCCTAAAAGAGAATATAGAAAGAGTAATCACTGGTCTTGATCTTTGAATGACGCTGTAACTAACACAGCACAGCCATCATAGAATAGACAAATGGATCAATGGGTAGAACAGTGTCCAGAAAGAAATCTGTATAAACACTGTCATATGACTTCAGCAAATGCACAAGAATATTCAATGGTAAAAGATAGTCTCCTTCACAAACCGAGTTAGGAAAGTGGATATTCAAATGCAGAAGAGTGAGACGGGACAATGGTAAGATGGCTTGGGGGGCAAAAGCATCTGTCACAAAATCCTGAAGACCTGACTTCTATCTAAAGATCGTATGTTGTCCCACGTAGCAGGGCAGAACTAACTCCCCAAAGAAAGCTATCATCTGACCTCCACATGTGCCATGGCATACATGTTTGCACCCACAGACACATATCATACAATACACATGCACATAGAAGGGGGAAGGCAGGGGCAAAGATTGGATTCAATATTTAAACATAAAGCCTGAAACTGTAAAACTACTAGAAGCACATGGACAGTAGTCACAACACTAGTTATCAACATTCCATAGGTGTAACATAGAAAATACAGAGAATAAAAGCAAACTAAATGAACAGTACTATGCAACAATTC
Organism: Myodes glareolus; assembly: GCF_982192425.1. Taxonomy (NCBI): domain Eukaryota; kingdom Metazoa; phylum Chordata; class Mammalia; order Rodentia; family Cricetidae; genus Myodes; species Myodes glareolus. The sequence goes on along the minus strand of NC_142040.1, from coordinate 18,907,628 downwards.
AAGATGCAATAAGCAGAATGAAAAAGGCAACCACTGAATGGAAGGATATGGATACACACACACACACACACACACACATACACACGAACTGATCTCCAAACTCTGGATGGACAACCTTCACTAAGTAGGACATATGAATAATCCAACTAAATTTGGTTGAGAGACTTGAGTAGGCATTTCTCCAATGAATAAATCAAACTGCCCAGTAAATATATGAACATGTTCCTAAACGTAACTCCATACTGAACAAAAAAAAATCATCTCCATTATCATAACATGTATGTGCACTTCTACTGTAGATTTATTGAGTCATATTACAGGCTTGTGTGTCTTTGTGTAGACCATAAACTCATCAAGAAAGAACCAGCAACATTACTGGTGCCCTCAACACCTGCTATGGTTGGAATATGCCTTTTAAAAGTTCATGCTAAAAATTCAATCCTCAATTTCCTATGGAAATGGCATTTGGAGTGAGGTAGTTGACAAGTATTCAGAATCAGAAGGGGGAGAGGGAGAGAGGTGGGGCCCATGGTGGCAGCTCGTCATTAGAACAGAAACAGCACATGTCCTGTCTCATCATGCAATGCCCTATACCATGCCGTGTATATGAAGGCCCTCACCAGACGCTCAGCGCATGCAGGCACCATACCTTTGGTTTGCCAATCTCTGAGACTACAAGTGGGAATAAACTTATTTTCTTAGTAAAGTACTCAGTGTCAAATATTTTGTTATAGTAACCCAAACTACAGAATGATAGCACCTAAAATCATATGCAGGTGACAACAGACACTTGAAATTAAGATTAGAAAAACGGACATTATAAATCAGAGTGAGTGGGTGAGTGTGCCTTAAATTTCTAGCTCCTCGTATATTTAGGAAAGTTTCTAGCTATTATACTCAATATCTTCCTTAATCTGGTTACAAAGAAAGGCTGAACTTCTATTCATATAATAGTTCAATTCAGAATAATATTTTATTTTCATTGATCACTTAGTAGAAAAAGACAAAGGAGAAAATAAAAGTCCTGAAGGCAGCCATAGTAAGGAAAATGCCTTGATTCCACAATATATGAACACAAGTGATGACTGGTACCCGTGAGCAAGTCTTGTGGGCTTTGGTAAAGACACCCTCCTATCCATAGAGCTCTAGTTCCGACTTTGATAAATAACTGTGCTAAATAACACTGATTATTATGATAATGATAAAGTATACACATAACATTCATATTCTAAACTCAATTCATGGGGGAAAAGGTAACTTATTGCATCCTGTAATTTACTCAGGAGATACACGTCACTCTTCAGATGGAGGATTAGATGAAGTAATGTAGTTGCTTACTCACAAACATAACTACCAGTGATATCAATGATATCAATTTCCAAAAGTCAATCATTTCTATGTGTATAATTATAAGTATGTAAATATTCAAAACGTTTGCTTTATTTAAGATAATCCTAGCTACACAGTGAGTTTGAGATCAGTTTGGGACAGTCAAATCATTTGTAAAATTCTTTTTATATACATATGACAAGAAAAAGGCTGTCTTTAGGAATAAAGACCCACATTTGTCTTGTGTAAACATCACAAGAGTTAAGAAGAGTGAACACATGAGACTTGGATTCTTAATCATATGGATGAACATACCACACACAAATTTATATGGAAACAATGCTGAGGATGAGGGAAAAAGGGAGGAATGGGCGGGGCACAGAGGAGGGAGGAATGGGTCGGGCACAGAGGTGGGAGGATCGTCTGAAGTCTTCCTAAGTCCTAAAGTCTCTGAGATGACAAGCTGAGATATGTCCTTGGATTCAGGAGAAAAATAAAATGGTGCAAGGGTACCAGGCATTTTTAACATATGTGTAATGAATTTTCTGAGATAAGAAGATGGGTGCATTTTCAAACTTTCATTTTTGTTTCTGAATTACAATTCATTATTTTACGTTCAATATTTCTATGAGTTCTCACAAAAAGTCCTGTAATCAAGATATAAAATAGACATATGAAAGTTTCCTTTGTCCATGAGTCTCATCCAAATCTCTGTGTCTGTCTGTCTCCGGATGTGTGTGTGTCTGTGTGTATGTGTCTGTCTCTGGTGTTTCTGTCTATCTTTCTGTGTGTGTCTGTCTGTGTATCTTCCTGTGTGTATGTGTGTGTGTGTGTGTGTCTGTGTCTGTGCCTGTCTGTATTTCTGCACGTATGTATGTGTGTCTGCTGTCTCAGTGTGTTTGTCTTCCAGTGTCTGTCTGTCTGTATGTGTGTGTCTATCTATGCGTGTGTCTGTCTCTCTGTGTCTTCCCATGTCTATTTGCATCTGTCTGTGTGTGTGTGTGTGTGTGTGTGTGTGTGTGTGTGTGTGTGTGAGAGAGAGAGAGAGAGAGACAGAGAGAGAGAGAGAGAGAGAGAGAGAAAGGGGTCTTTCATTGAGCTCATATATCACCTATTAGCCTAGAGTTCCCTATGTTCTTCTGCCTTTGCCACTGCTGGGATTTAAAGCATGCCTCTCCTGGATTTTTGTTTGTTTGTTCAATGTGGATACTGGAGATTCAAACTCAAGTCTTCATGATTATACAAAAAGCGCTTAACTGTTGGGCTATCTTCCTAGCCCTTAAATATTATTTTTAAATTTAATTGTCTTTGGGCTAGTGAAATAGTTTAATAAAGGTAGATTATAGATGAGGGATGTTAACTACAGTTGACTAATTTTTAAAAAGTAATTCACACATAAACAAACATATATATATATATAGTACAAATATAAATATTAATAGCATGATAAAGCCTCTAAACTTGCCTGGTATTAGAAAGCAAACAAACAAAATAATTAAAAAGATGAATTAATTATGTTTCTCCTATATTGGCTCTCTATGTCTGAATCCCAAGGCCAAATCTGCTTTGCTTCACAGAGTTAATTCAGCAAAGTTCTTTAAAAAGAAGCCCAGAGCTGAACTCAGCCTCCACATATCCAAGCAGGAACTAATACAGTGGTAATTTAAATGGCACATCAGGCTGCTATGCTAACAGGTTTAAAGCCTCTTCTCACAGGTAGTGCAACAGCTGCTGCTGAGTGGTTCTAGTCACCAGAGAATTTCTTTTCACACAGTTTGATATCATTGCCTAAATTCAAAGTGACACCAAATTAAAGCTTGTTATGGCAATAATCATCACGGATAAAGTGGTTTAGGAAAACAAGTCTCAGGCTTCAGAATTAATTTAATTATATCACCCTTGACTGGCTAGTTTCAAGCCTTAAAGATAAAACTATAATGACTTAAACGTGTTTAAAATATTTATTAAAAATGATTCTAGGGGTTGTAAAAGCAACTCAGGTCAAGAACACTTAGACGACCTGGTTTCAGTTCCCAGCATCCATAAGGTGGCTCATAAATGTCTGTATTCCAGTTACAAGGATCCACCACTCTCTTCTGGCCTCCAGAGAAAACAGGCAAACATGTGGTGCAAATACATGTGCATGTAAACATTAATATACATAAAATAAAAGAAATAAAAAATATTTTTTAAGATTTAAAAAACATGATTTTGAATAGATGAGCTAATAAAGCTTTGTATTTAATTGATGTTCTATTTGCATAGCAAAGTAATAAGACAGACTTTCTTTACAGTGACCATGAATTTAACTTATCGATTTTAATCAAAAACTATCAAAACAACCTACAGAATATTACAGAAGTTAAATATATATGTGTGTGTATACATACATACAAACGTATGCACATACATCTCACACACAGACAAGGAGAAGAAGGAAGCCCTTACAGCTACTTCTAATATTACCCATAGTTGTTAGAAATTACATATTAAACACAATGCCTCATTTAACTCTGGTGGACCAGGAACATGAACAGTGTCTGAATCCTTGAAATTAAATAGTTGAGATAGTTGAAATCATGTAATTTTATAGATCTTCTGTTTAAAAGGAACTGCTATGTTTTTTTTTCTTTCTTAGGCAAACAAGGTCTCATAATTTGGGTCAGGCTGTCACTTTTATCTGGGCTATAATCTCTGAGAGCTTGGAAAACTAAGTCAGGAGGATCATGAGTTTGAGACCAGCCTAGGCTATAGCAAGGACTCTCAAAAAAAAAAAATCATACAGTAAAGAAAAGAAACTTCATCTAGCCTGTTTGAGTTCAGTCTAGAAAGAAAAGGTGTCCTCACTCTGTCCACCACACCTCCAGACTATTGTGTGGGTGGCTGTTCACAGCAACCCTCCCACAGAGGGTCTGCAAGATGAAGCAGGTTAACCAAATACTGAATCCAATTCCTGAGCTAAGCTGTGCTTGGCAAGAGTCACCTGAAGGAAGTGTAAAGCACTATAAAACTTCCTAGGAAACATTGCATTGCTATTAAAGCCACTCAAAACAGAACTGCCACAGAAAGAGCAAAGAATTAATGTTAATCAATTAATTTTTGGTCAGTTTCACCTCTATCACACACAATCTTATCTACACCTCCTGTGCCTGTCCAGCGCTCTATTCTTTGCCACTATAGACCTGTATTACATGACACAATGAGAGGGTATCCTGGGGTTTTTCCCCTTGTCTCTGCTGTAACATTTCACTCCTTTGATTCATAAGTACTCGGCATATTTCCAGATAGTGGGAACTTCAGAGTTCTTATATAGGATACCCTGGAATCTTGTCTTAGAAGTTTACTCTATAGAACAGCCTCTACTTAGCTTTCGTGGGACACTTTTCTTCCCCTGACAACTGCCTAATTATTGCAAGGATAATTAAAGCATTCTCCTAGCATCTGCCATGAACTCACAGCTCAAGCTTTGCCGTATCCGCTTCCACATCTTAAACACAAGCTTTGCTAACCCCTCTATATTCAGCTTTCTCTTTTATGACTTTCTTCACTACAGGCACAGACACAAATCACAGAGTGTAGTTTGGGCCTCTAATTCATCTAGACTATTCAACATTCTCCTTCAATATCCTGTCCAAGAAAAAAATCAAAACAAATACAAATTAGTAATTTTTTTTCTTACAGTTACTGAAATACATTAAATTGCCTAAAATCCCAAGCTATAGATTCCCCAAAGAACTGCTGTCTAGTCAGCTTCTACATTATATACTTCATTTTTTGGTTTAAATACAGAATTGGTTTTACTGTGTCTAAAATTTCCCTTCTAATTATTAAATATCAGAAGAATAAATTCCTGATGTGATTTGTTGAAGGGCGCTCTTCCTTCCAGATTTCCCTAGGAACTGAAAGCAACTTCGATTTTAATGATGCACTGTTATGAATGGAAGGTGTCTATGGGGAAAATAAGCTTGGTTTCCAGCTGCCGACCATGGTAAGCCACCCACCGCAAAGTAAACTGTTATGTTTTTCCATGTTTTCTAGTCTTTACAAAGCAGAAATGGATTAGTTGTATAAGTTATTCAATATTTTTATGTGCATATGCATGTTCACATGTGCATACATGGGCCAGAGGTCAATATCAGTGTCTTCCTCTATTGCTGTCCACCTTCGTTTTTGAGGCAAAGACTGACTACATTAGTTCTTGATGGAAATCCTGTCTTTGGCTCCCACCTCCCAAAGCCCAGTATTGCGATTACACATGAACAAAGCCACTACTTCCAGGATCTCAATGGGGGAGGGGGATCTGCATATCGGGACTCAGGTTCTTATTCTTGCATAGCAACATTTTGCCAACTCAGTCTCTAAGTACAACGCTAGACGGCAATGAAGAGGGTACCCTACTATTTTAATCAGCCTTAACATATACTAATTTGGATTCTATTTAGTTCTGATGGTTAACAACATATACACAGTCTGCAGAATACAGTTCATGGTTTTCTAGGAAAATACAGAATAACCAATTAACCTAGATATAAATTTAGGTAACTAGAGATGTAGTTTCTACAAGCCTGTTCTAAGTTTTATAGCAATAGTTTAGAGCCTCTGGAACAAGTGTTAAGAAATAAATCTGCTTGGATTGCTAAGGCCAATGAATTCCTTTGTGGAACTTTCAAACCCCAGAAATTATTCTATTTAGAGGCTATAATTCTCTTATAAGATGTGCTTCTCAATTAAGAACTATATCACAGGAAGACATGTCAATAAACATTATGGCTTCTTGGATAATCCAGAGGGAAGATTTAAATGGCCATTATGAAGGTAGCTTATTTACACTAGATTTACAAATCTCCAAGTCCAGTAGAGCAGTAAAGAAACTGCCCACTGGTATTACAAATACAGTGGAAGACTTTGACTGAGCCTTAGGATCAGTACGTTCTGTTGCTGAAAAGAAATGTTAGAAATTATCCAGGAGATATGAATGAAAATCTTTGTTTTACAGAGCTAAAGCACCCCCCTCTCTTGCCACAAAGGCAAAGTTATAAACAGAAAAGGATAATTCTGCACTTTTACTATCCTAACAAGACAATGCTGTCTCCAAAGACTAAGGCACATAACTCATACATCAGAACTTCGGGACAAGCAACTACACACAAAGGGCTCCCCATGTCCATCACTTCTGGCTTGATAACTAGGCCTAAACTGAAACTTAGGTTCACAGAAGAAGGGAGAAGCCCATAGATCCACAGACCACAGAAGATGGTCTGGTTACACAGCAACACTAGAAACAAAAACTACAGGCCAATATCTATTCCTCAGGACATAGACTCAAATATGCCCAATAAAACATTTTCAAACAGAATAGAGACATACATCAAAAAGATTATATACCATGACCAAACTGGCTATGTTCCTGAATGGAGGGATGATTCACCAGAAGTGAATCAATAAATGTAATAACCACATAAATGAACTTGAAAACAAAAATCAAATGATCATCTTAACAGATGAAGGAACCTTTGACAAAATCAAACATGCCTTCACAATAAAAGTCCTAGAGAAAGAAGGACTAGAGGTAAACACACCTCAACACAATAGAACTATTCAGGAGAAACCACACCCAACAGCATCCTGAATGGAGAAAAGCTTGTAATAATCGCAATGAAGTCAGGATTGGGAACAGGATGTCCACCATCCACACTGCTTTTCAATACTGGGTTCAAAGAATTAACAGGAACAATAAGGCAAGAGAAGGAAATTAAAGAGATACAAATAACCCTATTTACAGAGATATGATATTATACATTAGAGATCAGAAAAATTTTACTGGAAAAAATTCTAGAAAAGATAAATAAAGTCACCTATGTGGCAGGACACAGAATCAACTTGCACAAATAAATGGCTTTTCTATTCACCACAAACGAACATAGAGAAAGAGGTCATGGACATACTCACAACAGCCTTAAAGAAAATAAAAATATCTAGGAATAAACGTAGCCAAGGAGGCAAAAAACCTTTACAACAAAAACCTGAAGTCACTGAAGAAAGGGACAAAGACATTGCATAATGAAAAGACACTCCATGTTTATGGATTGGTAGAAATAATATTGTGAAATGACCATTTTTACAAAAGCCATTAACAGATTTAATACAATTTGTACTGAAATTCCATCTCATTCTTTATATAAATAGAAAAAAACCCTGAAGTTCATACAAAACAAAAGGCCCCAGAGAGCCAAAACAAACTTGAGTAAAGTAAAAACTGCTGGGGGATCACCTCTTTGGATCTCAAGACATGTTACAGAGTAATATCCAAAGAAAACATAGACAGTGCCCTACATGATGTAGGTGTAGGAAAGGGTTTTTTGAGTAGGACTCTCTATTGGCACAAGTTTTATAGCTAAAATAAGTAAGACATGATAAAAATTAGAAGGTGTCTGTACAGCTAAGGAAAAAATTAATCAGGTGAAGAGGAAGCCCACACAATGGGAGTAAATCTTTTCCAGCTATGGAGCTGACAGAAGATTACTATCCAGAATATATAAAAACTCAAAACCCAGGGTGAAATCCAAATGACCCATTCAAAAATGGGCCAGGGACCGGAACAGAGAGTTCTCAAGTAAAACAATAGCTAAGAAATATTTCCACAAATGTTCATAGCCCATAGTACAAAGATTTTATTAATCACGAAGGCAAAAATTAAGAAAAAACAAACAGCAAATGCTAGAGCAGATGTGGGAGGGGAAGAACTCTCATTCATTGATAGTGGAATTGCAAACTGGTCAGTCACTCAGAAAATCAGCAAGAATTCCCAAAATCCCAAAATAAGTGTACCATCTGGCCCTGATATACCACTCTTTGGTGTGTCCCCAAGGGACTCTATACCCTATTCCACACATAATTGCTCAGCCACAATCACTGCCTTTTTGTTCACACAGCTAGCAAATAGAAACAGTATGAATGTCCTTCAATTGATAAACAAACAATGAAAATGTGGTACAAATATATTATAGAATACTGTTCAGGTGAAAGAAAAATGAAATCATTAATTCAGCAGGCAAATTGGTAGAACTGGAAAAACTTAGGCTGAGTGACGTAACCCAACCCAAAGAGGCAAACTTCACTTGTTCTCTCTCATAGGAGGTTGTTAGCTCCACATATTCAGATATGAGGACATATCCTGGGGTAACTGCAGAAACCAGGAAAAAGGGGTGTGTGTGTGTGTGTGGAGGGAGAGAGAGAGAGAGAGAGAGAGAGAGAGACAGAGAGAGAGAGAGACAGAGAGAGAGAGAAGGAGCAATGAAAAGGGGAATAGATCGTCCATTATAAGAGATCTGATAGAGGAAATTAAAAAAAAAATGGAGCAATCCAATTCGGGGGCATAGAGAGGAGAAGTAAAAGAACATTAAATTTAGGTATGATCCTTGTATCCCCAATCGCTCCAACACCTTTATCATAAAGGGGTGTTGAATTTTGTCAAATGCTTTTTCAGCATCCAACGAAATGATCATATGGTTTTTTTCTTTCAGTTTATTTATATGATGGATTACATTGATAGATTTGCGTATGTTGAACCAGCCCTGCATCTCTGGGATGAAGCCCACTTGATCATAATGGATAATTTTTCTAATGTGTTCTTGGATTCGGTTTGCCAGTATTTTATTGAGAATTTTTGCGATATTCATGAGTAAGATTGGGGTGTAATTCTCTTTCTTTGTTGTGTTTTTGTGTGGTTTTGGTATCAGAGTAACTGTAGATTCATAAAAGGAGTTTGGCAATGAATCCTCCGTTTCTATATTGTGAAATACAATAAGGAGTATAGGTATTAGCTCTTCCTGGAAGTTCTGGTAGAATTCTGCATTGAAACCATCTGGTCCTGGGCTTTTTTTGGTAGGGAGATTTTTGATAACAGCTTCTAATTCTTCGCGACTAACAGGGCTATTTAGATTGTTCACCTAGTTTTGGTTCAACTTTGGTATATGGTACTTATCTAAAAAAATGTTAATTTCTTTTACATTTTCCAATTTTGTGGCATACAGGCTTTTGTAGTAAGATCTAATGATTCTCTGAATTTCCTCTGTGTCTGCGGTTATGTCCTCCTTTTCATTTCTGATCTTATTAATTTGCATGTTCCCTCTCTGCCATTTGATTAGTTTGGATAGGGGTTTGTCAATCTTGTTGATTTTCTCCAAGAACCAGCTTTTTGTTTCATTGATTCTTTGGATTGTTTTCTGTGTTTCTATTTTGTTGATTTCAGCCCTCAGTTTGATTATTTCCAGTCTTCTACTCCTCCTGGGTGAATCTGCTTCTTTTTTTTCTAGAGCTTTCAGGTGTGCTATTAAGTCTCCAATGTGTGCTTTCTCCGTTTTCTTGAATTGGGCACTTAGTGCTATGAACTTTCCTCTTAGCACTGCTTTCATAGTGTCCCATAGGTTTGAGTATGTTGTGTCTTTATTTTTATTAAATTCAAGGAAGACTTTAATTTCTTTCTTTATTTCTCCCTTGACCCAGGGGTGATTCAGTAGTTGACTGTTCAGCTTCCATGAGTTTGTTGGCTTCCTGGGGGTAGCATTGTTGTTGAATTCTAACTTTAATCCATGGTGATCTGTCAAGACACAGGTGGTTACTAATATCTTTTTTGTATCTGTGGAAGTTTGCTTCGTTACCGAGTATGTGGTCAATTTTCGAGAAGGTTCCATGAGCTGCAGAGAAGAAGGTATATTCTTTCCTATTTGTGTGGAATGCTTTATAGATGTCTGTTAAGTCCATTTGATTCAATACCTCCAGTAATTCTCTTATTTCTCTGTTAGGTTTCTGTCTGATTGACCTGTCCATTGGTGAGAGAGGTGTGTTGAAGTCTCCTACTATTAGTGTGTGTGGTTTGATGACTGCCTTGAGTTCTAGAAGTGTTTCTTTTACAAAAGTGGGTGCCTTTATATTAGGGTCATAGATATTCAGGATTGAGACTTAACTGGATGTCAACCTGTAGAAAAATGAAAGTAGATCCATATCTATCACCATGCACAAAACTCAAGTCCAAATGGATTAAAGACCTCAATATTAATCTGACCACATTGAATCTGATAGAAGAGAAAGTGGGAAATAGTCTACAAGACATGGGCACAGGAGACCACTTCCTAAGTAGAACCCCAGTAGCACAGACAATAAGTGAATGAATGAATAGAAGGGACCTCCTGAAACTGAGAAGCTTCTATAAAGCAAAGGACACTGTCACTAAGACAAAAAGACTACCTTTTGACTGGGAGAAGATCTTCACCAACCCCTCATCAGACAAAGGTCTGATCTCCAAAATATACAAAGAACTCAAGAAACTAAACACTAAAACTCTAATTAACCCGATTAAAAAATGGGGTACTGAACTGAACAGAGAATTCTCAACAGAAGAACTTCAAATGGCCAAAAGACACTTAAGGTCATGCTCAACATCCTTAGCGATCAGGGAAATGCAAATCAAAACAACTATGAGATGCCATTTTACACCTGTCAGAATAGCTAAACTCAAAAACAAAATGCCTATGCTGGAGAGGATGTGGAGTGAGGGGAACACTCATCCATTGTTGGTGAGAATGCAAACTTGTGAAGCCACTGTGGAAATCAGTGTGGCAGTTTCTCAGGAAACTGGGAGTCAACCTCCCTCAGGACCCAGCAATTCCACTCTTGGGAATATTCCCAAGAGATGCCCTATCATACTACAAAAGCATTTATTCAACTATGTTCATAGCAGCACTATTTGTAATAGCCAGAACTTGGAAACAACCTAGGTGCCCCTCAATAGAAGAATGGTTAAAGAAGGTGTGGAACATATACATATTAGAGTTTTACTCAGTGATAAAAAACAATGACATCTTGAATTTTGCATGCAAATGGATGGAAATAGAAAACGCTTTACTGAGTGAGGTAACCCAGACCCAAAAAGAGGAATATGGTATGTACTCACTCATAAGTGGATTCTAGCCTTAATTCTAGCCATAAATTAAAGGTCTTTGAGCTTATAATTTGTGATCCTAGAGAAGCTAAATAAGAAAGTGAACCTGAAGAAAATCATATAGTTATCCTCCTGGATATTGGAAGCCAGGCAAACTTGGGTGCACGGGGGTGGATATAAGGGGAGTTGGGTATAGAGAAGGGAGAAGGGGAGGATTCGGGATAGTTTGGGGGAATGGGATGGGTAGAATGGAGGAAGGGTGGATATGGGAGCAGGGAAGTAAATATCTCAACTAAGGGAGCCATTTTGGGGTTTGTAAGAGACTTGATTCTAGAGGGGGTCCCAAGTCCAAGGAGAGATCCCCAGATTGTTCCCTGGGCAGCAGAGGAGAGGGTGCCTGAACTGGCCTCGTCCCATAACCATACTGATGAATATTTTGCATATCACCATAGAACCTTCATCTGGTGATGGATGGAGATAGAGACAGAGCCCCACATTGGAGCACTGGACTGAGCTCCCTAGGTCCAAATGAGGAGCAGGAGGAGGGAGAACATGAGCAAGGAAGTCAGGATCACAAGGGGTGTGCCCACCCACTGAGACGGTGGAACTGATCTAATGGGAGCTCACCAAGGCCAGCTGGACTGGGAGCAATGGAGCATGTGATCAAAATGGTCACTCTGAACGTGGCTGGCAATGAAGGCTGACTGAGAAGCCAAGGACAATGGCATTGGGATTTAATTCTACTACATGGACTAACTTTGTGGGAGCCTGGTTTGTTTGGCTGTTCACCTTTAAAGACCTGTATGGATGGGGGAGGACCTTGGACTTCCCACGGGGCAGGGAACCCTGACTGCTCTTAAAACTAGAGAGGGAGGGGGAGGTGAGGAGGGGGAGGGAAAAGGGAGGTGGGGAAGAGGTGGAAATTTTTAATAAATAAAAAAATATAATAAAAATAAAAGAATATTAAATTAAGGATATGTGAGAAAGTCATAAGGAGCCATACCATTAATCACCTAATTATAAATACCTGTAGTGTATGCACTTGCTGCCTAGTTTTATGTTAACTTGATACAAGTTAGAGTTACTTTAAAGGAGGAAACTTCAATTGAGAAAATGCCTTCATAAGAACTGTCTATGAGCATGTTTTCAATTAGTGATTGGTACAGGGAGCACAGTCCATTGTGGGTGGTGACATTCCAGGGCTAGCAGTCCTGGATTCTATTAGAAAACAAACTGAGCAAGACATGCGGAGAAAGTCAGTAAGCAGCACCCCTTCATGGCCTCTGCATTGGTTCCTGTCTCCAGGATTCTGCCCTGTTTGAATTCCTGTCCTGAATTTCTTAGATGATAAATAGTAGTATTTATCATCCAACTTGCCTTTTGGTCTCAGTTTTTCTTTGCAGAAATAGAACCCCTACTTTTTAAAAATGTAAATCATCTGGACTGACAATGCTACCTCAAACCTCAACAGGAAAGAGAAGCCCTCTTCTAAGCCTCTCATCAGGGTTGTTCAAGAGACTCCCAAAACATTATAGACTATTGCTACTGCCCTTGGTTGCCTACTAGAGGTGGAAGCTAAGTCTCCCTTACCGAAGATATCATGCATGTCAGAGCAGCACCCAGAGTCTCCTGTAGCAGAACTGGCTTGAGTATCTCCTCTCTAGTGCTATAAGGTGCCATTGCAAGCTTCCAAAGGAGGAGAACGACCAACAATCCTACCCAGCTATGGTGCCTATGACCCACAACAACCAGTATGGCAGGATAACCCTATGGGTGATACATATACCTTGATGGTAACCAACAGCTTCCTAATTGCACTTAGCACCCACTCAGAAGAGGGAAATCATGTCTAGGCCCAGGGCTAGTAAAGCAGTGGATCCTGGTGGAGCATCTACAACCACCACTCTAGGCATAACTGTTAAATACAGTAAAAACATTTGTCTTTTTTAGGACAAAATAACAGTACAGTCTTCACTCCTCAAGGGAAAGTATCTTTACAAGAAACGAAGACTGTTACAGGACCATAAGCAAGCACCATGCAGAGTTGTGGAGTCCAGTCCTAAAGAAGACATCTACAAAACAACTTCTGCACCTAAGGCTAAGGGACCAAAGCAGAAGCAGGGGCAGAGGAACAGGGAGGTAGCTGTGAGAGCGTGCTTCCTAGCAACATCACAAGTTTTACCACATGACTGTGCAAACATGAGCTGAACAAGGACAAGGGAACAGACATGCTAGCCTGGGTGGGGTACAGTCCGGGAGGCCTCACCCTACAATAAAGAACTAAGAAATGCTGAAGGCAAAAGAAACAACCTTTGCTGGGAAAAGCATATCAACTGGTTATCCAATACCAAACGGGCACCATTAAAACATACAAGAAACAGTGTGCAAAATGAGCAGTTTATATTTATGTATTCAGGGGAAAATAGATAATGCATATATATATAAACATGTATGTATTTAGTGATATACATGTGCATATATGCAACACATATAAACAATTAGAGAAAAAAGTGGCCACATATTTGAAAAAAAGCAGGGAGAGGTACATGGTAGGATTTGCAGTGAGGAAAGGGAAGGAGAAATGATGCAATTATAAACTCAAAAAAAAAATTAAGATGCTGGTCTACTTGATTTTTTTATTGTTTGTTTTTGTTTTTGAGATGGGGTTTCTTTGAGTAGCCCTGGTAGTCCTGGAACTCGCTTTGTAGACCAGGCTGGTCTCAAACTCAGAGATTTGCCTGCCTCTGCCTCTTGAGTGCTGGGCTTAAAGATGTCTGCCACCACTACCCAACAATCTTATTTTTTTCCTTTTTGGTATGGGACAACCTTGTATTTCATGGACATCTGTTTGACTGATGTTAGTGTAATTGCTAGACCTATATAAGTAACAGAGGGAAGCATTTGCTCATCATTCCCAGAGTCATGCAAACAGACTACAGACAGTTTAGCGGAGGCTGTTGTTAGTGCTATGAAAAGATTCTTCTTTCTGAAATAGTCTTCTAACAGTGTTATCATTTGATTCATTTATTTAAAAAAATGAATCAAGAAAACAAAACCCTAGACTGATGTGGGATTCCCTTCTGTATGCTGTGAATACCACTGGTTAATAAAGAAACTGTCTTGGGCCTGCGCAGAGAATAGAGCTAAGCAGGGAAAACTAATCTGAATGCTGGGAGGAATAAGGCAGGTCAGGGAGAAGCCATGGAGTCACCACCAGAGACAGACATGCTGAAACTTTGCCAGTAAGTCACTGCCACGCAGCTATACACAGATTAATGGAGATGGGTTAAATTAAGATGTAAGAGTTAGCCAATAAGAAGCTAGAGCTAATGGAACAAGCAGTGATTTAATTAATACAGTTTCTGTGTGGTTATTTCGGAAGTCTGGGTGGCCAGGAAACAAACAAGTGGCTTCACACAACACTAGACCACACCTTTGATCAGTCAACACCTACAATACCTGGGTTTCTTCTCGAAGAAGCATATTCCCTTAGAGTCCATAGAAACTAGGAGCTATGAGATGTTTCCAAATCTACAAGCTCCTGACAGATGACTGAAGTACTAACACTACAATATACAAACTCTGCCAAGCCATCTTGATGTCAAGATATCACATTGGTTTTCTGCAGTTTCTGAATACTTTGTGAATTACAAGCTTGAGAAACTTCACAGTTCTGTTATCAGGAAAAATGAAAATCAATGAAAAAATGAAACAGGAAACAAGTTCAGTGAAATCCCCAGTAGTTCCTCAAATTATATGAGTAACTATAATTAATAAATGTGTATGATATTTCAAATGACTAGTAAACTGTTACATCAAGGTGTTTAGACCTACCTGCTAGGGATTTTGTTGTTTTTATTAATGGGAAAAATTACTAGCAATGTGAAAAATAACGCTAAAACTAGTTATTTTAAATGGAAAACAATTAAGATACTAGGGCTTCAATGAGAAGAGTCAATTTCAGAATGCATTAATGTAAAGAGAGGCATATATACACAGAAACATAAACACTATGTACAAAGTCAACAAGCCAAGAAGGACTAACAATTTGGTCACAGACACACGTAAAAAGGAAGTCAATTCAGAAAGGTCATGTGGCGCCTGTGGCAACTTCTGCTCAAGTCTTTTCAACGTCAAAAATATAGTTGAGAGAGGTTTTCACAAACTTACAGAGCAGAGGTACAGGCAATATGATTCAAAATTCTCCACAGATGAACGAAAACCTGATATGATAGGATTTCATACTCATCTTGAAGTAAGAAATGGAAGGCCATCATATACAGGAAGTAAGATGGTAACACCCCTAGATTTGCACCTGGCCACAGGTAAATGCAAATCTTTCTGAAATATCATTAAGGCTCTCAAGTTGTCTTTCTTTTGTGAATAACATCTAAGAGATAATAAAAAAATGAGATACATGAAAAAATAGTAATACAAAAATACATATAAACCATATCCACCGTGGAGTCACAGATTAAAAAAAAATAGAGGTTGAGTTAAAAGAAGCCATTCAGGTTGATGCTGGAGAGATGACTCTATGGCTAAGGGCACTTGCTGATCTTCCAGAGAACCTGAGTTCAGTCCCCAGCCTTTTATCAGGTAGCTCACAATCATCTGCATTTTGACCTTGAGGGATAGCAACATCATTTTGACTTTTGTGGGTACATGTAATGCACACATACAAACAATGTTATAAAAATAGCTGATATGATCAATAAGCTAAACAGATTGAGAATGTCAGCAAAAGAATAAAGTAATAGCATCGAAATGATATTCTAAGACAGTTCCTCAAATTAAAACATTAACAAAGCATACTAAAATATATTAAATGTGGTTAAAAGAAGTTACCACATAATGTGAGAGATAATACCCCAGCAAGACATCATATCTACCAAATAAAACCTCAATATCAAGAATAGTTACAACTTTTTGAGTTGTTAGACAGAGGGATCCCATAGACACTCCCAAACTGACAGGCTACTGTCAGTGCTCTTGGTTACCCTCCACAATCTGACAGATAAGACCCTATTGTTGAAGACGCCATATAATTATGTCATAGAACATGGAGAAATCAAGCTGATTCACAACTAGAAGCTACTAACTAGTGTCGCAGTGCTGGAAGGTACTCTACAGGATACCAGAGGAGAAAGGCAATCATTAATCTCACCCAGCTATGAACCCTGTAAGCTACAACAGCGATCAGCCTGCAAACTATGTTCACTGGCTCAAAGTAACACAAAAGCTATGGGAATATCCAACCACTTTTTGACTGGATTTAAAACCTACTCTATGTGACAGATCTGACACTGCTCATGATGCCAAGAACTCAAGATTTTGTAATGATGTCACGTCCCCCTTCCTGTGAACTACATGGACCTTGTATAACTAATACGCCAAGAATATATATCTCCAGATTATGATTTGATTTGATAACTGTGGGTGATGGTTTGATTCTGTCCTTATCATTGGCAATACTATTTACAGTGCTGGGGTCACACACAGAGCCTGGTAAAGCAAACAAATGCTCTACTACTGCGTTACCCTCCTAGCCCAACAGTATTTATAGCTGCTACTGTAATCAATTCTATCAATAATAATCAATAATATCCACCTTCTAAATCAACATCAGTATTTCTCAATGGCTTATTCTGAATCCTATCACTCAATGTTAGCTTTAAACTCCAGGTAAGGGCTATAAGAAAAGCTAGGAAAACACGGTACATCTCTCTACCTCTGAGTTCCTCTTGTCTCTATTTTATAAAAAGTCAGAACAAGAAAGCACCAATTAAGAAATAACTCCTTAATAAGCTATAAGCAACAGTACTCTATAGCAACGTAAGTTATCAAGAATGTATGAGAAACAGAATTGCCAAAGTAAGGAAACATGAACAAATTGAGAAGGGGCAGTTATAAGATAGAAAATAAAGAAAGAATTTATTCTTCCCATTATAAAAATCAATTTTCCATATAATTGAAAAATAAAAGGAAAAATATTCATGGTGACCCTCTGCTGGGAGACTCACTCTTCTTCCTATGGATCCTTCCTCCTGATTCACAAGGTTTTGTTAACACAGAACTACTGCCACGAAAGGACAGGTATAAAGCAGCAGACATTCAGAGCATCCAGTCAAACCCCTTCACTGACACTGAACTCAGAGGCCAGCTCAAGCCTTGAGCCCATCTGTGGGCTCTGCAGCACTGCTCTGCACTCGAGGGATTGTCTGCTAGTGTTTACTTCCTGCTTCCTTCCAATCTCTGGTCTGTGGAGATGTTTTTATTTCACTTGCTGCCTATCTTGTCCACCCTTCTCTTTTCTCTGTTACTTACAGACATAGACAAGTGTTTGAACTGTGATCAACTGATACGTTTCAGGCAAAAATTAGCATACTTAGAAGTATCAGAGCAATGGACTGCATTTTTCAAATTAATCAGTTCTATAAGCACAAAAGCATAATATACATTTTGTTTCCTGTCTTTTTTCTTTCCTTTTAAATACCAGGTTTTTAGTACTCTAAAGACCTTTAACAATGAACATAATTATATATAAAGATTATCTTTGTGCTTAATAGTGTCCTGGGAAAATAGTGAGATCGGAAGATGAACACTGAAAAATCAGCACTTGGTGCTAACATATGGTGTCGCTGTGTGTCCATGCCCTGTGCTAGCAAAGCACTTCTTCCTTATCTCCACCTACAATATTTAGAGAAGAATCCTAGTCAAAATGCTTGCCTTCATTAGTACTGACATTGAGATCTATATTTAAGGAAGTATTCTGAGCTTGACACTGCACTAGGACTGACAATAAGACACAGATCTTCCATTAAAGACAATTTACCAGAGTTTGCTTTTATTTCCTTTTATTATTTCTTTAGTTTTAGATGCCTGCTTGTTTGCTAATGAGAGAAAGCAAAAAACGTGTAGATTTAAGTGGGTGGGGAGGTGGATAGGATATGAGAGGAATTGGAGAAGGGGAACCATAGCCAAATATACTGAATAAAAAAACCTCTTTTTTCAATATGTACACACATACACACACACACACACAAACTACTAGGGACTACATAACTCTAACATAAATACATAAAAAACAATACAATTTAGGAATCCATAAAGAATTGGGAGGCTACACAGAAAGATGCTTTTCCTTCCTAAACAAAACTTCGATGATTAAAGTTCAGAATGGAAACTAACAGAGAGCACCAGCATGCATCTGAATGCACCATTTACCCTCTCTCACCGACTTGGAGCTGACCTAGTTGTGCCCATAGCTTGAACAGAATGAAGTTATCACATTCATCCACTGTCTGGGACAGACCACCATGACTGTTTCTTCTGTTCACTACTCTATCTCAGTTTGTCTCTCATAAAGATAAATCCCATCCAAAAGTTGTAGGATAGAACAAATTAAGTTGTAAAAATATTTTATTTATTTATTGAGAATTTCTTACAGTGTACTGTGCTCATACTGGCCCCACGTCCTTCTAAATACGCCCACCTTCCTACCTTGGCACTTCCTGTCCTCTTGTTTTCTTCGGTAGCCCATCAACTCTACTGTGTGTTATTCACAGAGAATCTATAGATATTTAATGGTAGTAAATTTCTACAATTCTTTTTTAATATCTTGCATCACTCTATAATTTCATGAAATACATGACGTTTTAAACCTACAGAAAAGCCACATTTCCTTCCTTTCTTTCTTTCTTTTTTTCAAGACAAGGTTTCTCTGTGTAGCTTTGGAGCCTGTCCTGGCACCATCTCTGTAGACCGGGCTGGCCTTGAACTCATAAGAGACCTGCCTGCCTCAGCCTCCCAAATGCTGGGATTAAGTGTGCCACCATCGCAGGGCACATTTCCCATATTTTTAATCCAGTCCTCACCACAATATAAATAATTTAAGTGGAAACCAAAAGACCATTTTTTTTTTTTTGGTTTTACAGAGCTCTTCTGTAATGCCTATGAAATAGTATGCTTTAATAACACATTAAACACCATTTATAAAACATTAATTCCTTTAAAAAGACTAAGGGACTAACTGGCCACTGTACTGAGTTGTGTAGAACTCTCCTCCCAGATTGAAACATTTCGTCCTGCAGGAAGCTCATCAAGACAGAAAATAAACACGTCAGAGCGATCACACTCTCTAGGCCCCTCGACTCTCATGAGTACACACACAGAAAAGATCTCTCAGATTCACTCTCAGATAAGCAGCAGGATGGAAGAAGCAGCAGTCATCTGGATCGCTAGAGGAAACAAAGCCAGCAGAGCTGTCTAGAAAATGCTCAGATCAACTGAGGCACTTGGGAAGGACTTTCTCCACATGCTGACCTGCCTGCAGGCTGTGCACACTGGGACAGGTTCCAAGTTTAAGATCCGTCAGTCATGCTGGGGTAAACCTTGGTGATATAGCTGTCTTTGAGTCATTTGTGCCCCTGTAAGTAATCCCAATACAACTCATTGGTTCCCCATGTTGGACTTAGAAGGGATCCATAATTTGTCCTTTGTGGGTTTCCTCGCTGGGATGAGCAGTTGTGTGCTTCATCTCCCTAGGAAAAGTCTGTCAGAGAATACAGTACCATGTTAAGAACAATCAGAAATTAAGAGAAAGCGTCCTTTAAATTTTAAAATTATATTTTCAATGTCTTCAGTACAAAAGAGGTAAATTTGTAGAGCATGTTAAGTATGAATTTAATGACCATATGTTTTAATTGATTTGAAAACTGTTGTTGGCAGTTGGTCTGGACAGAAACTGGCAAAAGTATCCATCCACCAGGTAGTGTGTCTAGGGGCTAGTTTCTGTTCCCTGTTGTGAAAGCTTTTATTTGATTACATAATGTGTGCACGTGCTGAGGGGGCCAGTACTTTTTCTTATGTCAGCCATCTGAAACCACACGGCAGAAAGCCCAGCTTTCATACCCAGAACCCTCCCACACCTGCTCTATAGTGGGTGAGAACATAAGCAGGTAAAATGAAAATTACAAACATAAGTTTGCATAATCCTGAATGTGATCTATTCATTTTTCACATGAATTCATGCCTTTCTGTTAATTCTTTTCTTGTTTCTTAATGCACAGAATCTTCACTCTGCTAACAATTTAAATTTCCTCATTTTATATCTTTGGAAGGTGTGCTGGGTAGTTTTATGTCAACTTGACACAAGGTAGAGTCAATGGAGAGGAGAGAGCCTCAAGCGAGAAAAAATGCCCCACAAGATCAGACTGTAGGCAAGCCTGTAGAGCATTTTCCTGATTAGTGGTTGATGTGGGAGGACCTGGCCCATCGAAGATGATGTCATGTCCAGACAGATGGTCTTGCGTTCTATAAGAAAGCAGGCTGAGCAATTCATGGGGAGCAAGCTAGTAAGTAGCACCTCTCCATGGCCTCTGCATCCATCCTGTCTCCAAGTTCCTGTCCTGTTTGAGTTCCTGTCCTGACTTCCTTCAATGATGAACAGTGATCGGGAAACATATGCCTAATGAACTCTTTCTTTCCCAACTTGCTTTTATCATGGTGTTTCATCGGAGCAAGAGAACACCTGTTTAGTGCAAGGTGTCTCCCAAACCATCTCAAATATTAAGCCTTGCTTCTCTAGTGTGGACATTTGAACAATTTTACTGTGTTTTGTCGCTTTCAATTTAAATGTCTTAAAGATAGCAAACATCACCTTGACCTGTCAAACTCATCAAAGAAAGAGCCTTGTGAAATGATAAGCTTGTCTTCTGTTTGATGACTGGCGGTTCTATTCCGGATAAAAAGTCTTCATCTATTCTTTCCCAGGACTCTGGTGTTTGACACTTTCTCTGACAACATCCGCTCAACTTTCTGTTTGTTCTGTTTTCCTTGATGCCAAACCAATAGTCTCTAAGTAATGCTTTTATCCAGTGACCGCTCAAAAAAAAAAAAAATGTTTAATCATTTAATACTTTCAGAAAGAAATCTGAGACCTTTTACCTGGTACTCAGCTGCATGACTGTTTCCTTGTATTCTCTGTGTTTATTGCAAAGTTTCTATTCTGACTGACTTCAGCCAAGTGTGCTTGCATATTGTCTTGCAAATATGTATAAAACTGGTGCACAAGCCTATAGCTCTTTAAATCAATCTGGCCCTTTCTCCATCCATGGTCCTGGAAATGTTTTGCTGACTTTTTTCTAATGATTCAACTCTATTTCTTCTTGTCAAATGCAATCTATCCTCTGAAATCCTACCTAAGTTTCAGTTTTCTCGTTAAACCTTTTATGATTCAGCCAGTAAATGCACTTCTACACAGGGCTTGTCATTACCTTTTCCTGCATAGCAATGTCTACTAGCAAAACAAAATGTTAATTGTTCTCATAATTCATTACCTTTAAATGGCTGCAAGTGTTCAGAAGACAATGAACATTTCTCCTTGTTTTTCCACAATATTCAACACAATATCTAGTATATTTAATTTAAATGGTTAATAATTATGAAATGATTGCTTTGCTGTAATCATTTTGAATGTATGACAATGGAGTATAATTACTAAGGGCAGACTGTTTCTTTGGTGTTAGGCATATGGAGATTTGACAGTTATCTCTGTGTAATCATATAACATAAACAATATGCTAATGGCCCTGAGATTCATTTCTCCATCTTTGAAGTAAAAACATTTATTCAAGTATAGTAACACAGACACACAATTGTATGGACATGTAGGACTATTTTTAGTTCATTCAATATCTTCATTACATTGTACTAATGTATTGGATTTTTACATGGTTATTTATAGCCAGAATTTAATGACTAGATTGCTCAGTTTTTCTGAAAATGATTTTGTGACTACTTTCTGTCCTCTATCATAAAGTGCCTTGTACTGCATTAAATTTTCTCCTCATTTCCTAAACGTTAAGTGATTATCAAGACCAAGTAGTAAGGGCTTGAAGTCAATATCATTTTTATTTTGTCTTTTTTGTTTTTGTAGTACTGAGCAGGGGACCAGGCACACACACATGCTAAGTACTCTACCAGTGAGCTATATCCTCAGCCCATCATTTTGATTTTGCCCAACAAAAAGACTTGATGATTAGGTCCATAGTGTTAGCTTGGTCTCCAGTTTGGTGGTAACAGACGGCTATGCTTAAATGTGTATGAAGGAAATGTAGTGCTCATTATTTCACCATAAAAAAATAACTGAGGGGGAAGGAATTTACTTTGACTACCATTTCAGAGGCTCATTCCATGACTGCCTTGCTCCTTTACTATGAGCCAGTGATAACGCAGAATACTATGGTGGAGAGGGCTTAGTGATGTGGATATTGAAGCAGAGATATGTTGCCACAAAACAGAGAATGAGGAAGAGACCAGAGAAAGACACAGTCTCCAAGAACAGATCCCCAATGACTTATATTTTCCCCCAACGAGGTCTTACACCTCCAGAAGTTTCTACTACCTCCCACCAACACCATCAAAGAAATAGCCCATGAATGGTTAGGTTTCATCACCTCCATAATAAGAATCAGACTTTTTTGACAGGAAAGATTTGAGTAGATACTTCATATCTAAACAGGAAGATTTAAAAATGGGGTTGATTTTATGTCTTCTACTTAAGTTTCTTGCACATTTTAAACAGGGTCTCACATTGTAACCCAGGCTGGTCTTGAACTCTGAAAGAATCTACTGTTTAAATTTTCCATATATTCAGATTACAGGGGTGAAACCAGCACACATGGCTTAGAATGCACATTTCTAATATTATAACCTACTTATAATGCAAAAAACCGTGTCTATCAGGGAAAAATGAGTAAGATAAAATGCGTTACCTTTAAACATTTCATAGCCCACTTAAACTTTTAAGACTTTAGTTTATGTATGTTCAAAAGAAACAAATGTTTATAGAGAAATCCAAACTGATAGGATACAGCCCTTCGCTGATGTTTCCCTGTTCTTCCCAAGAGCCAACACTGTCTGAATACAAGGCAAGAGCAGAACGAAGGAGTGAGCAGCGAGAGGAGACCTAGAGGAGGTGGCACTTCTCTGTTCTTCGCTGCTTTCTGTCAGTATCTTTTTATAATTTTCATTTACCATATAAATCACTTTTAAAACACGTTTATAACATATGTTGTATAATTTGTTCACTCCTGATTGCTCTCATTTTTCTTCTGCGTGTTTCCTCTCTTTCCTTTCATGCAATCTTCTCTGCTCTTTCTTTTCTCCCCATTACAGCTTTCTGCTCTCTAAAGCCCTTTGTCTGTAGCTCCTTTCTTCATGCCCACTATACAGTATATACGGAAAAGATCAAAAACAATTTAAAATTAGTCATACAATGATTATAAACACCTCTTTCTAATCACCAGGATAAGCCAGTGTGGTTTCTAAGCACTAAGTTTCTCTGGCATTTCTGGTGGTGGCCAGGAGTCTTGAGAAGGGACAATTCACAGAACAGTGTCAGCGAAGGTCTCCAGTGGCTCAGAACTCAAAGCTCCTCTGGTTCTTACTTGAAAAAAACAAATGGGATAGTGCATATAGTCTAGACACATATAAAGGAAATTAAAAATCTAAACGGTAAACTAGAGAAGTCCACTCTGCTGTTTTTAAATAGTTAAATTGCTTAGTTTAACTTTTCTGGTTTAAATCACAAGTGAACCATATTTACAAATCATCTGATCTTGAGCTAGTCAATTCATTGTAAAATCAGTAATATCTGCCTGATGGGGATGATAATGAGCCCTATAATGTGTCTAGTACAATCTGATACAGTTGTAAACACTTTATTATACTTTGAATGAACACCCATAGGCCAAAATCTGAAATCTAAGATGTCCCCGAATATAAAACTTTCTTATGCCAAAATGGCACCCATAATGCAAAGCTCTATATGTGACATCATGAGTTATAATTAAATATGAACAGATTAAAGACATGGAGTAAAATTATGTCCAGATGGATTGGGGAGATGGCTCAGTAGATAAAAAAAAATCACTGCCTGAGCACAAGGGTTTGAGTTCAAATCCCCACCATCTATCTCTATATATGAAAAAGTTGGTCATGGCCATTCTTGTCTCTAAAGCCAGCACTGGAAGAGAATAGGCAGAAGCCCAGAGTTTCACGGCTATTCTGCACAACTGAAAGAAAAAAGGATGAGAATTAGGTTTAGTGAGAAACTCTGTGTCAAGGCAGGAGAGTGACATAGAAAGATATCCAATATCCTCCTCTGGCCTCTGCATGTGCATACATGCTCTACACTGCCCTCTCACACACATGTGCATATATACACATAACACACATAAAATAATAAAAATACATCCAAGATACTCAGACTATTTATATGCATATATGAGACATTAATGAATTTCATTAGACTTGTAATCTATCCCCCAAATAACTCATTATGCACGTGAAAATAATCCATTATTTAGCTTGCCCCAAACAACAGTCTTGTTCTCATAATGGGGACTCTATGTCCTATGAGCTCAATATTTACCATATGATTGGCCCTCATTTAAATAACTGCACGTGAATAAAAATGCAATCTAAATACAATTGCCTCAAAAAAACTTTAATCAACCTGAACTTCATTCTAGTTATAAGTTCTAACTATAATTCTAATGTGAGATTTTTTAAATAAACTCATAATTTTAAAGTATAACAGAGCAAAATCCAGAATGTAATAGTAACAGTAATGAATTTCTGTCTCAGACAAGGCCTCAGCGTTCACTCTCTAGACACACACACACACACACACACACACACACACACACACACACAGAGAGAGAGAGAGAGAGAGAGAGAGAGAGAGCAGAGTCTCAATGTAAACACCTCTCCCTTGGTATATAAGCTCAGTTGACCTAGGCATTAGCGTAGAGCTCTGGCTGTATTGCCTAGGAAAAGCCAACTTCACAAAACAAAAGTAATTCCCCTTTGTTTGGAGTTGAAATCTATGTGCTGGTAGCATTTCTCCCCTTATAAATCCCAAAGAAATACTAAAGCTAAAATAACAAAATAACAACATTTCTTTTTTATATCAGTGCTTTGAAAATTTTCATGATGAAGGGGATACATATCTATTTTAATAGTTTAAAAGCTTATTGGCCAATAAATACTCTTGCAATACTCATAAAAACATTTTCTGGAAGTACCTTTCTTGAACCTAATGCAAATATCGGTTTTTCTACTATGTTTTTACTAACATAAAAATCATTTTTAGATGCATTTTTCATTTTAGAAGGCATATTAATAACACAAATTAGCATACAGATTCTCTAATGGTGACAGAAATTTTGATAGTAAACACATATAAAATCAAAATTATTAGTATTGCATTTAACATATATCCATTACAATAAATGACTATCAAATAAGAGCAATTATGAACACTAACTTATTAAATACAAACACAGGTGCTACACACATGTATATTTCTCCATGACAGTAAAAAGTAGTCCGGTGGACATCTGGAGCTGTTAATACACTTGGAGGAGTTCTTTCTAAAGTACAGAGAACCCTGGGTCCCCAGCAGTGTGTAACTGGGTGTGGTGGCACTCACTTGCAATCCAAAGTACTGGGCAGGAAGGAGCAAGAGGGTCAGAAGTTCAAAGTCATGTCTGGGATTTGGAAGCCAGCCTAGGCAACACTAAGTGCTAAGAAAATAAACAATGAAATACACACTTTGATACTTTTCTCATTTGAAATATAGCTGCCAACTGTTGCCCTAAAAGATCTACAACTATGAAGAATGCATAAAATTCTGGAGATATACAAAAACTCCTTCTAAGAATTTCTTAACCTTCTAGCAGATGCAACATTTTGCTTCATATTCACCTACAAATGTTGCTGTAGTTTCAGCAAAGTCTATTTGTTATTTTCTAGCCTCTTAATTTCAAACTGTTTGTATAATTAGGATTAATACAGCAGATATTACACAGAGAAGATACTAGTCTTGAAATCTTTGATACAATAACTGTATTTCAGTATTTCCTATATTCAAAACCTTGCTTGATGTGGGGTATCACAGTTTATAACTGCACTATTGCAACATATAACTTCTTATGCCTTCAAACCATTCTGTGTGAAACACAGGCCTGCAGAGTTCAGCATAAATCATGCAATGCATCAACAAGTGATCATTTTCTTTGTTTTTTCCTGTGAGCAGCAAAATAGTTGAATCTTTGGTTTGAAATTTTGAAACCTTTAGCTAGATGTTTAGTAAGGACCTGTATATTGCCAGGTAGTAATACCTCATCTAAAATCCTGAAATGCATATTGTATTCAAAAGAATCATAGAATTTGCTTAATTTTTCACATTCAGACAAATTATTATTATGTTTATAATATGCTAGATATTTCTAGGATAGGAAGAAGGTAAAATGAAATGATTTCTTTCTCTTGTTAGTACCATGACAGAATACTCTGTTATGCAGTTTTCTATCAGAACTTGACTCTTATGGTGTGAAAGGAAGAGCAAGCACTATCCTTGAGATACCATCATTAAAAGGATTCACATGCGAATCTGGAATTTGGCTGACATTTGGCAGCACTGGGATGGCAAAGGTGGAGGACTCTACACAGACTATAGACGAGACAGTCTGCATCACCTTCCTCCTAGGATCTGACTTGTTGGGGTTCGGCAGGAAGGGGGGTGCCGTGTCAGACTGGTGGGACTGAGACAATAACAGCACTCGGTGTGCATCGTCACAGCTGTCAGTCACACGGGACTGGTGGACACGACTCCACTGGGAAAGACTCAGACCTGTCCTCCAGATTTACGCCCTTTCCCCTTTCTTTCTCCCTCTCTCCATTTACTTGTTTTCCTAAAACTTTTACTGTGATACATATAGCAGTGACTGCCTCAGGTTCTGCCTCAGCCAGTCACTGAAGATGGGGGCCCTGGAGACCACTGACGTCGGCTGATAGAGCTCTGTCTTGTTCCCATCAGCTGCATCAACACTCATCCTTGTGCATAAGCTCGTATGTACATTGTTCTTATTCTCCTCGCTTCTCGCTAGGGTTGTCCGAGGTCCTTTATGCAGAAGAGGTGAGCTAAAGGAAAATTAATAGTTCATTCTGGTTGAGGATTTAGCTCAGTGATAGAAAACTTGACTTACATAGACAAAATCCTGGATCTGTCCCCAGTACCAGAAAAATAAAAGCAGATAGAGAACAGGAAAAGGGTGTTCAATAGAATGTCAATATATAAACAGAACATTGAGGATACAAGAGAATTTATGCCAGGGTATACATGTGAGCAGAAACTGACACTTGAAATTAAATGAATTGAGATGTGAGTAGGGACAGGAGTACACAGTGAGATGAAGCCTGAAGCAACACGTCTATGAAAATGATGGTGGCAGGAGACAGAGACAGCTATTTTCTGCTCTTCAGAGCATATGAATGAAAAATACATTGGTTTTTCAGTTTTGATAACAGCAAATTACTGACACACTATGTCATGTACCAGGTTCCCTATGTATAAAACCTGGCATATAATAACACTGACCTCAGTGATTTTCTAGGTAAGTATTATTTTCCTTATTCCACAGATAGTCAAAGAAATTCAGAAAGTAACTTGCCCACAATTATTACTAAATCGCAGAGATGGCATTTGAGTTTAGATGTTTATAATGTTAAGGCATACATTCCATATTAACATAGAGGGACAGGATGTGCATGAGCCAGTCAAGATGTTCCTAATATCTTTTGATCTGTTTAGTGAATTCGTGGTTTTTATATAACAAGGTTACAAATGGTGAAAGTAACTTGAGTCTCTACTATCTCACAAAGAACAGGACAAGCACTAGGCACAACTGAGTGAGCAGGCAGGCAATACTTGATGATCAAGATCAGCTTGCTAAGGAAACAGCTATGGAGTCACTGAACTTTCAAAGTTATGAATAAATTAAATTTTGTAGAAAATTCTTTTAAACATCTAATGACAAAAGTTTAAAAGTTAATATGCTATGAGAAAGAAAGAAAGGAACGAAAGGAAGAGGGAGGAAGGGAAGATGGAACAAGGTATAAGAATATCAGACAATGAAAATCAAGCTCTTATGTTGGCAATCAATAAAGCTAGAGAAAATTTTTAAATGTAAAAAGATGTATTTTGCAGGAAGAAAATTATGAACACAAAGAAAAACATGGAAATCTATGAAGTAGAAAAGAAAGGGTTTAAATCAGAAGTTAAATTTAAAAATTAAACAATGTAGGTCCTTATAAGAACTTTAAGCAAATAATAAAAACATCTTTGAATAAATTGAAAACAGGAAGTCACTATAGCCTGTCCACCTCAATTTTAGTAAAAATAAATAAATAGATAGATAAATAGATAAATAAATAAATAAATGCGCTTGTGGATGAAAGTAGAAAAAGAAAACCTAACTTTTAAGTTATTGTTTGTAAGAAATCCTCCTCTTCAATGACGACTCCTACCCCTATGCCACAGCGACTCTAAGAGAGAAGGTCTAAAATCTCCTTTTTAAAAACATTGGAGGGAGGGCCACTGGATGAGTGATAGATTTAGAATAAAGAATTTACACCACTTGGCTGCTGGTTCCATGCTAGCATGGGCAGAGCATGCATGAAGTCCTAGGTCAACCTCCAGAACCAAAAGTTAAGGGGCTTCCTTTCCTCACTAGTATTACAGCCTGTGTCTCACAGAATGCCTGAGACAGCAGGAAAAACATTAGAAATCATCATCAGGCTCTCACCAGAGACTTCTAAAAACGATCTATCAGAAAGAAAGGCAAAGTAGGAACTGTGGCTCCTCAGGTGAGCGCACAGCCTAGCAGGCATCATGTGTGATTAGACTGGCTCAGACACAGAAGGCTGGAAACAGCATGCTCACAACCCTACAACAGCCATTAAGGGAGTATTCCTAAAGTATCTCAAATATTTTGAACGTATCACAGAATTTGCTGTAAGGAAAGGCAGAGACTTCCAAGGGGAAGTACAACATGCACTACACCTTTGTGTGTGAAGGGCTGCTGGAGGGATTCAGACTGCCAAGAAACACTCAAGAGAAAAGTTTCAACTGCTACAAACCAAGTGTGAACTAGCTAGACAATGCAGAAGTTCCTTGAACCACAAACACCGTGATGATGCTCATCCACTCAGAGGCTAGTTCCTACACACTTCACAAAATACTCACAAGAAAAACTGGGTAGAGCGAGAGAACGAAGAGACTCCCTGAGAAAACAGCTCTTGACAGCTGGAAGAACAGCTTCATCCAGTCCCTGTCTCCACTAAGATGCACGAGAACTTACGCAGCTGAAGCGACAGAATAGATAATGCTCTCAGAGGATAGGTAGAGATCCACACGGCATGAAAAGTTAAAACAAAACCCATCCAACCTGGTGAACCAAGACCTTACCTCCCACTGGATAGGTTGGGCTTACCTGAAACAGGGAAACGGGCTGTGCCCAAGACTAAGGCTGAACTAGAACAGAGTTTTCCAACTCCACCCCTCTCCACTACCAAGCCTCCAATAATCAGATAATACGGAAACTGTATTCTTTTACACATTGCTTGGCCCGTTAGTTCCAGCCTCTTATTGGCTAACTCTCACATTTTGATTAACCCATTTCTATTAATGCGTGTAGCAAAAAGAAATGTGACGGCCATGGTCCACAGCTCAGACCAGAAGACTAACCTGCCATCACACACATTAAGTTCATTTTCCAAGCATAATTTTACAACTGTTTCCACTAATATACACAAATGTTTTAGTTTCAACCAAACAATATCAGGCAAACAAAAAGAGCATGAAAGCAAATACAGCTAGGAAATGAAGCCAAAGGCTGACAGGCAAGCTATTGGATCTAAGAGGCATTAAAATGATGATATCTACAATGAGCATGTTAAAGGTTCCAGTATAGCCAGGGATTAACTGAGGGTGAGAACACTTGCCCAGCACTGTAGGTTTGACTCAGCATTGTAAGAAAGAATAAAAACTGAAAAGAGAGAGGTTCTAGTAGAAAGGGTTAAACACAACCCCCCCCTCCAAAAAAATAGCGAGATAGAAAGTATACAATGAATTCAAAGCTTTAGTGTGGAGAGAGGATGGTGGAGAGAAGGAGATGGTGGTGAGAGTGGGCAGTGTACATTATGACTATGTGCAAACTGTCAAGGAAATCTCTTACAGTAAAACGTGCACAACAAACAAAACTACGATACTAAAACAATCTCAAACTGAAATACAAGGGAAGCGAACAGAAAAGATTATCTAAGAAATTATAAACCTCCAAAAGAAAGAAAAAGAAATTACAGAAATAATGAAAATACAAGATTGGGAGGGAGGCTGAGTAGGAAAAATATTTGCTGTACAAGCAAAAGGACCTGAGTTCAGAACCCCAGACCTGCAGAAAAGTCTGACAGGACAACAGGTCTGAAATCCCCGTGCTGAAGAGGCAGAACAAGAAGCTTCTTGGAGTTTGCTGGCCATCAAAGCTGCAAGCTTCAGATTCACTGAGAGACCCTGTCTCAAAACTAAAGTGGATAACAACAGAGGGAGACAACCACCACTGACCTCTGACCTCGGCACAGGTGTGAGCAGGTATGCAAACCTGGACATAGATGTGCACACACAGAGACATACTCCCATTCACTTTTTCAACATTTCCCAAGATACAAAAGCTGAGAAATTTTCAAATTCAATAAAATATACACTCTATTATTGATATTAGAAAGTATCAAGTAGGGAAAATAAACAAAACTCAAAACTCACACTCACACACATCATACTCAAATCTCAAGACATACAGTCCTGAAGACATTCACAGGGAAAGAATGCAAGGCCATCCTCCACAAAGGAGTGTGGTAGGGACATAATGTGAAGAATCACAGCAAGCGTCTCATCATCATGTGTGACACACAGCACACGGGGATGAACAAAAGTGAACATACTCAACTAAGAATTCTATCCCAAAGGAAAACTTGTCAAAAACCCAGAAGAAAAGCATGGGTACTTACAGGGGGGCAGTGACCAGCTCACCGCCTGCCGACTCAGGTCCTGAACCAAGGCAGACCAAGTGATTGCGCTAGTCTGTCTGGAGTGAGTGACTGGATGCAGACAGAGCACGTGGAACAGGCATCCATACACATCCTTCTCTCTAGCTTTGCTTCCCTCGATACACTGCACACTGATGGTTGAGTGAGCTGTTAAAAAATACAGTGCTCTGCACTTGGGAAGCTGCTCTGAACAGCCTTCCCTTCCCTCTGCAGACTGGGTTGAAAGCTCACCCTCCAAAGTTCCCCCAGTCCGATGTCCACTTATCTCCAAGAGCAGGCGCTGCTGTGATCACCTGCTGACTTCTGTCCCCAGGAAGGAAGCTCCTCGAGGCTGGGTTCTGTCTCTATGCTAGCACCTTAGCTCCTCCCACCGTGCTTCACAGCAGCAACATATACTTTAACTAAAGCAAAAATTTAAAAGATTTCAGATAGCCAAACTTGCATGTTAAAGAATAACAGAAGATATAGAGTAAATGCTAGACTAATCAGTTGCAGCACTAGCTTTCAGATATTTCTGTGGCCGCAAATATGCATCCAATGCACTAAAGGCCATTAACATTAACTCTGTGTTCTACTTTGCTCACATTTCAGTTACAAAATAAGATTCACACCACTCTTCCATATTGACTCTGGCATTGTGTTAAATAATTCAGAATTACTGGAAAGAACTGTAAGGAACAGCTGCATACATAAGAAAAACAGGAAAAGATAGAGGCCAGAAAAATTTGGTAATCAAAAATTTTGAAACACATACCATACCATTTAGAGGAAAAAATACTAAAGTCCTTATAAAATATTTTGCTTATTTTTCTTACTGTAGCAACAAAATAGCCAAATGAAAAAGTCTTGGAAGAGCCATGAAAGTCGTCTTTCTTTAAGAAATGTTTTTCTTACAACTTTCATGGTTAATTTGACTGGATATTCTGAACAACAGAGAACAACAACAACCAAGTACTTAATATAAAAGTCAAGGGCCTGCACACTCCCCAGAGCATCTGAGAAGAAGATGACGCCTTTCCACTGCCCCTGGACAGAATGGGGGGTGGGGGGAATGGAAAGCTACATTTAAAATATTCTTTACTGATTTAAATAATTGTTCATTTTTTTTAACAGATAAATCCTAAATTTGGAAAAGACAATCACTCTATATCTCCAGCGCAAATCTGGCATGTAGTAAGAACAGATTAAAGAGGGGACTGTAGACATAACAGAGTCTCAGGAAACGCACCTGCTCTGTATCTTAACTGGCAGGTAGATTTGCAAACATAACCCATGATGTAAGTTCACACACACACACATACCACACACACACACACACACACACACGGAAGTGCATGTAAAAGCTTGCAAATCTCCATAAGATCAATAGACTCTATCAAGGTCAACATTCCAATATGATTATTATATCAGTATCTTGTAAGATGTTACCATAAGGGCAAATTTTTGAAATGGTATATGACATTTCTTATTATTTCTTGCAGCCATTTCTGAATCTATCAAAATATGAAAGTTACTTAAAATATCAAACTTTTGAAATCCGCCCTCTGCTAACAACAGTTCATGTACACTCCAAAACAAAACATACTCTTTTCTTCTCTGTGACTGATAGTCATTTCCTAATTAAACAGCCACCCTGCCGGGTGTGATGATATGTGCCATTGCCCTGGAAGCAGAGTTCCAGGAGAGCCAGGACTACACAGAGAAACCTGTCTCAAAAAGGGAGTCCAAAGTCAGGGTCAAATCTGGATAAAGTTGAGATGCAAAGAAGGTTGTTGTCTATGTTTGAGCTCCTTTTTGCTCAATCTCAATACCTGTGACTAAAAAGACATAATCAAGCCCTCTTTCTGTACAGCAAAAATGCCTAAGTATTTCACAGACCAGATAATTAATAGATATTTCCATTGGAAATCATGGGGAGAGCAAGGAACAGCATGGAATGTGAACGATTAGCAATTATTCTGATATGCAGTAGGGTACAAGTAGCCAGGACCTAAAGCCTTCAGGATGACCTTATCACAAAATGCTCTTAGGGTTTCGGAGGGGTAATTCCAAGAAGCTAGAGCTGCAAAGCAAGCATTTGGGCTCTTTCTGAATGAGCATCATTCCCGATATTCCAGGGATTATAAGCCATCACTGAAGTTAGCTAGAGAAGTCTGGCTACAGATTTTGATGATGGGATGACAAACCACACAATAGAGAACATGTAGAATGAGAGATATCACTGCCTCTATAGAAAATGTAAAAGCCCATAATTGATAGGAAAAGATTCGCCACACTCAAGATGATAACCACTGAGGCTTTTACTAGCAATTATTCTAAGATGACAATAATAAATACAGAGAGAATAGTATCACTGCTTACAGGACTGCAGATGGAATTCTGTGGTAGGCTGACTGCTTGACGTGTATGAGGCCAGGGGTTCAACCCCTGGCTCCAAAAACACGTATACATATTTTCTCTGAAAGAAGACTAGAAAATGATAATAATTATTCATCATTGGGGTCTCTTTATAAAAGATGATGAGCTTATCTGAGTCTTATTCTGCTTATAATAGCTACACTTTCTAAATTAGGCCCATGGCTTCTACTACATTATGATATCTATTTTGCAAAATATAATGAACATATATAAAAAAGATGAGTATTTTTCTAATATAATAGCTTAGTGTTGTCATATGATTTAAAAATGAGCCTATTTATCATTACAAATATTATACT
Source organism: Myodes glareolus (assembly GCF_982192425.1). NCBI lineage: Eukaryota > Metazoa > Chordata > Mammalia > Rodentia > Cricetidae > Myodes > Myodes glareolus. The sequence goes on along the minus strand of NC_142040.1, from coordinate 18,873,686 downwards.
ACATTGTATATGAGGGGGAAACAGGTTATTACTTTAACTCTGTGAACATTTAAAAGTAAGTAAATATGAAAACATCTTATTTTAGTGGTTTGAATACACAACATTGAAGTATAATGTTGAAAGCCAATATTCCATTTATATGCCATAAAAGGGATCAGTTGAGAGAAGATAAGCATCTCTACCAAAAAGGCAGAACTTGAACTGATCTGAATGGAGGACTAGTGGAGGCTTGCCTTTTCCCAGTGGAGGTTAAGTGGGGAGGGGTGGTCAGGAGAAAAAAAAAGCTGAAGATAATAAAATGAATACTAGGCAAATGTTTTATCAATGAGTTACCTCTAAGGACTCTGTTTTGTTTCTTAAAAGTTTACCATGACCCACTGTAACTTAAAAAATGTTGATGACTAGTTAACAGAACTTGAATTTGAAAAGAAGACCAAGAACTGTCCTGCCTGCAAGATGTGCTAGGATAATGGTGGCACAGAACTCACAGGAGTGGCCAACAATGACTAGTCTAATTTGAGAGAGTCCACACCTGGCCTTGCCTTGAGGGCCTGCTCTGAGCTCAAGCAGGACAGCTCTGAGACCCAGGAAAGACCCAAACATGACTGGAACAAAGGTTAATGAAATGATTTCTAATGATATTCTGCTATATCCAACTGACATCAGAGAGGCTTCATTCGGGAACTGATAGGAGCAGATGCAGAGACAGCCAATCATTAGGCAGAGCTTTGGGAATCCTGTGGAAGAGCAAGAGGAGCCAGAGGGGTCAAGGACACCAGAAGAACACAGACAATAGAATCAAATAAGCAGGCTCATAAGGGCTCACAGTGACTGAAGTGACAATCACGGAGCCAGCATGGGTCTGAGCGAGGCCCTCTGCATATATGGTATGGTTACTTAGCTTGGTGTTCTTGTGAGACAACTGACATGTATGGGGGTGTCTCTGACTCTTTTGCCTGCACTTGGGACCCTTTTCCTTCTACTGGGTTGCCTCATCCAGCTTGACATGAGGGTTTGTTTGTGCCTAGTCTTACTGTAACTTATTATTCTGTGTCCAGTTGATATTTTTGGGACGCCTGTTCTTTTCTGAAGGGGAACATGAGAAGAGTGGGGGAGAGGGAAGGTGCAGAGTGGAGGAGAACTGGAGGGGGTGGAGAGAGGAAATGTAATATATGGGAACAGGACCCAAGCACATAGGCATCAAAGAAGATTTGCAATCACATTTATTATGAAAGTGAGTAGAAGACTAATAGCTGGTCCATGTGGTGTACTTCTTTACCCCTAGACACTGCCTGCACAATTGGGAGGACTTTTTTTTTAAAAGGCAGACAGCTCCTAAGCAACATCTGTTCTTGAAAACTCACTAATGTGGAAGAAACCAAACCCAAATGTTCTTGAAGAACAGAACAGCTTAGCTTCTCTTAAAGGTAGAGTTTCCCAGGAAGTTCAGGAAGAATCTGATGGAAATAAACCAAGTGGTAAAAGGGCTCTGCACAGCCCTTGCAGGTAGCTCGCTACAGTAATGAGAGGTTTGCAAGAAAACACAGTCTACAGGACCTGGGATGTTTGATGAACCCAGACTCGTGACCTTCCGTCCTGCCAAGACAAGAACTTCTAATGTCCCCATTCTTTTCCCCACAAACAAATAAGCACATAATTACAGGTGCAGGAGTACAAACAAACAGGTAAGAGCCATTTATATTTCAAACATAAGATCTTGGCGGGAGGCCAATACTCTGCTGCCCTCGTTATGTTTTTGATAACCTAAGCATTTCTCCATAGGGAATGAAATTTAATCCCCAGACGTAAAGGAAAGTATGTAGACCCTATAGGAGGAAACTTTTAATCAATTATCATCATTATTAAAGAATCAGACTGTGAGAGAGTTTACACATGCATGCATGATGAGGACACTCATGCCATAGAGCAAATGGGGGCTGGAGGACAGTTTTCTAGGACTGAGTCTCTCCTTTCACTGTTACATGGGTCCCAGGGATTGAACCTGGATTACCAGGCTTGTACTATAATCATCTTTCCTCACTGAGCCATCTTGCCAGCCCCATGGGAAGAAAATTCAGCAAAAGTAAATGGAATAGAAAGGCCTGGTATTGTAAGTAATGGTATACAGGTAAGGGGACTGGGATGGAAACAGTCACATCTATATAACTTACAAGTTTCAGCTGAAAAGACTATTCTATACTGGAGCAAAAGAGAGAGCACACTTGCTAAATGTGACTGTAACGATGATATTTACACATGGAAAATAATACCGGGATTTCCAACACAAACATTAACTCAAGTATCTAATAATGCATAAAGGACACAAATCATCTCTGACATCCAAAACTTGCTCTACTTCCTTGACACATACGTGTCTATTACACAGACAGCTCCAAATACTTTACCTTCCCTAAAATGATGATGAAGAGGAGAGGGCTAAGACGGTCATAAGCAGGGGAAGCAGTAACTAAAGGAAAGTTCTGGTTTGCCCTCTCTGACCATGACCAAAAGCAACAGGGGAGAAAAGGGTTTATATGGCTTCCATATCCCATATCACAGTTCACTTAAGAACTCAGGGCAGGAAATCAGAGCAGGAACCCAGAGACAGGAACAAAGGCCAGGGAGGAAAGAAGTTACTCTATCTGCTTTCTTCTAGCACTCAGGAACACCTGTGTAGGGGGCCGTCTTCCCCAATGGGCCACCTGCTCCCATCAGTCAGTAATTAATCAAATGTCCACTACATGTCTACATGTCAACCTGAAGTCCCCTCTTCGAAGATGACCCTGCATTATGCCCAGCTGAAAACAAACAGCACCAACAAAAACCACTCTAACCAGTTCAGAAAGCAAGAAGGAAGAGGCCTTCAACCATTTATTGAGTATGAGTTAAATAAGAAAACAACAAACTGAATATGATACAGATTTTTAGCTTTTTAAGTACGCTTATGTCCCCAAGGAATATACTCTAAGAGCTAATATTATGCTTCAGCTAGGGATCTGTTCATAACTTACATTTTTACATTGTTCTTTATTTAACTGACAGCTTCCTAAAACAGTTGCAAGGAACAGAGAGAACTAATACACTGAGGGATTTCTCTACCTATTATTCCAAGTTCAGAACTTGAAGAAACAAGTCAAAGGTCACTTAGATCTATTCCATTTCCTAGAATATTTGGATCAATCCTGCTCCCTATAACACAAGAAACTAAACTTTCCAAAGTGAAATTGTGGCCTATAAAAATCATTTCAGCACTGATATGGTTCAAACCTTAAGACTTACTTAAACAACTTTATTAATACCAAGGAGCCCAAGGCATTACATTAACATGGAGTTAAATTGTCCCAAGTTCCAGTTCCTAACTATAAGGTTTGTGTGTATGTGTGTGTGCGCGCGCGCGCGCAAGAGAGAGAGAGAAAGAGAGAGAGAGAGAGAGAGAGAGAGAGAGAGAGAGAGAGAGAGATCTGTTTTATAATTTTACTCTCTAATTTCAACTTCTTTGCTACCATCCTGATTCAGGGCTTTTCCCCTTTCACGAGACCATGAGGACAGCTTCCTTGTAGTAGTGTCCAAAGTCCTTTCTTCAGTTCCTTTCTCTGAATCACACTGCTGGATCAACTATTATAAACTACTTTCTGTGTGTTTTATATTCTTAAAACTGATTCCCCATCATAGGCAGAAATTTACTGGGCACACTTAGAAACACACTCTATGAGAACTCGGGAACCTGAGCTTTCCTGGATACTGCACACTGCAGTTATATACTGACTGACGGCCTTAGCCTCCACGGGTATCAGGTTTTTCACCTAATTAAATGACTATCTCCATCTTATAGTTCATATTGCATTTTGCCAAAAATTTTACTGTCCTATTTAAGAGAAATAAAAACTTATCAAAGAGTGAAAATTGTTTTAAAGAACCCTACTGAATATAAAATTAATATTCATTATATATCTGTAAATTATACAAATTATGTAAATAAAACCCAAAGTGATGTGTGATCCAAATATGAAAATATAATTAACATTTTAGTTAAAGAATTATATTCATTATTTGCTTTTTCAAGTTTCTATCATTTCATTCTATCATTCATATTTTTTAAAATAGAATCATTTTACTTGAATCATGCAGATAAAATCTAATAAAAAGGAGGCAGATTTTAATTATCTGAAAATTTATATATATATATATACACATAAAAGTACATACAAGTATATACAAGTAAGTTGTCTAAAATCAACAAACAAATTCATCCATTCTAAATACTTCAGCCATTAAAGAAAATGTAATTCAGAATGCTTCCTTGGGAACTACCATAAAAATCTGCAAGAAATATTAATTATCATATGGAAATGATTGCATAATGGACTCTAAGAAATAGGACATATTAGACTGTTACCATGATCTTTCTGCGTGCCCTCTCCCCTTCTCTTTCCTCAAGCCTTTCAAAGCCCTGTGTACACATGAGCATAAACTATGTTGGTCTACTTCAGAAACTGCACTACTCAAGAGTCAGCAAATCCTTGTCAAAGTTCCCATTACTGAATTTAAATGAATTACAGAAAATAAATGAATTTCTAAACACAGCAGTTATAAACATAGATGCTCGGGAGTCCATGTGACTGCACCGATGACGAGAGCTGTGACAGTGGGCGGGGCTTGCTGTATCTGCGACTGTTTCTAAAGTAGGTCTTGGAGCTCAGTACTCCAATACAGTCCCCATGGGAAGCAGTAGGGTGGAGCTTTCCACACTGTGGAACTGGTTTCTCATTTTAAAGGTGTGTGTGTACATACATATGTCTGTGAAAGTCAGAAGAGAGTGTCATATGCCCTGGAACTGAACTTAGGAGCTGTGAGGGAGCACACTCAGGCCTCTGGGAGACCAGGCAGCCCTCTTGGTGACTGCGTCATCTCTCTGCACCCACTTACTTTCCCAAGCTGTAGACTGTGAGGTCTAAACCTTCCTGAATAACAGCACTAGCTGTTCCTAGTGCCATCCAGGTGTTCAGACGAGTGGGGAGGTCTACCACTAAATGGTAGCAGAAGTCTTGCCTGTGCCTCTCTTGGTGTAAGGGACAGGAGAGATGGAGAATGCAAGGCCATCCAGATTCCCTGGAACCATCATGGCTGGAACAGTTTCCCTCTGTCATTATTCCAGTGTAAAAAGGCAAAAGAGCCCTGTCTGGATAAACACTGTGCTCTGAGCCCCGGTCACTGCCCGTTGCTCCTTTTCCTCTGTGTGCTGCAGCAACCCTTCCCTCTCCTCGTCCCCAGGAGCACTTCTCTCCACACGGGGCTCAGGAGTACAATGCTCAAGCTCTCAGGGAGGGTCCAGGCCCTGCCACTGCCATGTCCCCAAGAATTTACCTTCTCAAGTCTGCATACTTCCCTAGCACTATTTAGAGCTATGATTTTCCAACAATGCTCTTGGTTCTAAACTTTTTCCTTTTAGAAGACCAAGGACTGTTTCTCTTTTGAGACCTAGTTCTGGCTTTTAAAGAGTTTGGCACAAAACGATGTCTCCCTCTGCCGTCAAGACACGTACCCTTCCAGCTGGGTTACAGATGTGCCATCAGGTACTTCCCAGACTGGAGACTGTTTTCAGAAAAGGAAGGCAGAATCTCCTCCACCCCACATTCAATTCTATTTCTTCCTGGTCAGCTCCACGAGGACCCTTACAGGAGTATCTAATATGCAACTTTCCCTGAAGAAATGTTACATGATATAATCTGGTTTTTGAAGTTAGCTTTGTATTTCTAGGGCACACTTAAGCCAAGGAGGTCTGCTGCCTCTCTTTAAAAGTCTTTTTAACAAATCATGTTTTATTTTGCCTAGATTTTTAGGTCTCTTTTCTAAAATTTCCTTTAATTCAAATGAATTTCAATAGAAGAACTGAATTCTGTTTATTTGGTAAAGAGTATTCTTTATTTTATTTCAGTACTTTGTATCTTCTGTGCAAAAGAGCTTATCACTTACACCAAGCTTGAGAAGTTTCTTTTGAGAATGAAGAAATACTGCTTCATTAACAACCATGTGAAATCTCAGTAGTAGAGAATCTGCCTAGCATGTGTGAGCCCTGGGATCGATTCCCGCAACTTCCCCCCACCCACCTCCAAAAAGTTAAAGCAGACAGACTGAAACTACAAAATTATATATACATAAGTGCACAATCCTGAGATTTTACAATCATACATACTTAATGATAAGAACGTTTCATAGTTAGTTGTTCCTACTCTCTAGACGACGTTCTAACACATACCAAACATCTTTAAGGTTAATGGCACAGTACGTTTTTAAGAGTATTGGTTAGAATGCGTTCAAGTGTATGTTCTCTTACATAATCATGGAAGGCTTTTGCTTCGCTTGAGTGCTCACACGTTTCCCGTCTCTCTGGAGCTGCACAGTAGAGATCCCAAAACACACTGAAAAGTAATTATGGAACATTAAGAAAATCATTAATATGGTAAGTTGAGAAATCACAATTCAACAAACATAAGACATGCAAATCCTTTCTTCTTCAGGACAGGTATAGTTTCTCTGAAAGACTTAAATTCAGGCGAGCTCTTTAATGTATAACCGCATGTTACCTAAACATTTTTTTCAAATTTTTATGCATTTTCCTAAAAGGATAAAGAATTTGAAAACACTGTTTTTGACCAGTCCTGAGGATCAAACCCTTGTAAGCAAGTTGTTGAGAACTTTCGTTCTTATAATTGCCTGTTCACATAACTGACAATTAGGTAAAATCATGTTTAAGCCAACTTCCTCATGAAGAATAGAAATATAAATTGCATCCTTTATAAGAAAATGGTTCATTTTTTATAAGGCAATCTTATTGTCTAGTTCAGGGGCCACCACCATAACCAGCACATTGAAGTGATCAAGCAAGTTTTGCATATAATTGTTTTTTTCCTTCAATTACAGGAAGAGGTTAATAAGTTTGAAACCAAAATAATCCATCTCAACTCCTTTATTGTCCTCATTAAAAATTATACTTAAAAAATAGGCCTTGGTCATCACCCCAGCTATCAAGCTACCCGCAAACATGAGAAGAATTGAACATCATGGTAAACAGAAGGTCGAGGGCTGCCTACGGCCCAGAATCCTTCAGGTTATTTTCCTCCACTTTTCCAAGTCTAAGATGCGGAAGGCACGCAAACTCAACAGTCTAGAACACGGCCATTCTTGAGCAGGCAGAGACCAGGCCTGCTGCTGCTCACCTGCTATGAAAGACCAAGAGGAACTTGTTTCAACTGGTCAGAAACAGTCTCCTCTTCCACATGATTTGATTTCTGTGATCAGGTCATACAGCACAAACACGTCTATTGTGCAGTATTACGTATCAAACTGTAATCTGTGTAAGGGCACAGCAACCTTTGACCTTTGAAGTCTCATTTAGTCTACCTTTCTCTCCCCAACAAGAAAACACTGCAGGCCTGGTGACTAAGATAATAATCCAGTAAGACAGCTTTCAAATAGACAACCCTGAAGGCTAGGCACTAGCATCCCTTCAGTGTCTTATGTATTATTCCTCTATGCAGAAGTAGAAAAAAAATCTGTTTTTCTTTTTTAATTTTATCTTTAATAAAATCCTATATTAAGAGAGAAATACAAAGAAGAAAATAAAGACAAAAGTAACTTAAGTTCAACCTTCTGACAAGAATGAAAGTGGTTAGAACTGTGTGCAGCTTCCACAGAGCCCTACAAGATAAAAAGTATGAGACTCAGAAACACAGCCAGACTTGCACATGGGCAGGGTGTGCACGAAGTATAGTACTCTGTGATGACTCATTTTCATGTTCCTAAGGAGATGGAAAACCCTAAAAAGTGAAATGTTGAGCAGTGTTTGGTTACAGTCACAGAACGCAATACACAGCATTATGATAAAGAGCTACGTACTTCCTCTTAATCTCACATTTCCTTCTTTGGCTAGCAAGTGTCCTAAGACCTTTCCCAGAAGTCATTCTGTAACTTTCTTTCTTTCTTTGGCTTTTGTACTGTTTGGCATAAGGTTTCGTCTAACCTAGACTGTCCTCTGACTCTATGTAAGCAATGATGATGATGAACTCCTAATCCTTCAGCCCCCACCTCCAAGTGCTGGAATTACAGTCATGTGCCATTGCACCTTGCTTGGAACATTACACTTAAAAGACCAGATTACAGTTATTGCTTTCATTGAATATGTCCTTAAAAACTATTAAGAATTTTTATTAACACACAAAAATATTTATCTAACAACTTTAACACTGTTTTATTTTTTTTCCTAACAAAAGCTTTCAGGATAAATTTTATAGATAATCAACAAGTCAATAATATATAAAATTAAGGTTATACCTATTATTTTAGGTATGCTGTTCTCTAATAAAGGTTAAAAACACACTACCTAAAAACATTTGCCTGCCCCACAAAAAAAAATTTTAACAACAGCAAGCCTTGTTCTAGGCTATCCTGTAGCACCTCAGAAAAGTATAAATTCTCTCCACGCTATACTATCTTAGTTTTGTCAGCTTGACACAAACTAGAGTCACCTGGGAAGAGAGACTCCATGCAGGAATTGCCTCCTTTTGATAGCCCGTGGGCATGTCTGTAAGGGTATTTTCTTAATTAAGGATTGATGTGGGAGGGTCCTATTGGGCAGGAGGTCCTGAGATGAATAAGAAGGTAGCTTAGCAACTCAGAGGGAGCAAGCCAGTAAGTAGCATTCCTGACGAGGTCCCGCTCTGGCCCTTCTGGAAGGACTGATGGCAACTATGGTTAGCAACAGAGAAGCAAATCTGGACACATGCATTCACATCCTCTATTCCATGGAAGTCAAAGATCATACAGCCAAGGAAGGCCAGGACAAGATAGGAGAAATTATGTCAAAGAACACTCATAAAATAGGATGGTTTATTTTAAAAACTGTATTTATTAGGAGTATATTAGGTATTTTATATTTAAGTCTATAATAGCCTAAGATATATATCATGAAACTTTGAAAATAAAATTTAAAACCAAATAGGGAAAATGACAGTGCTAAAACAAGCATGTTTTAAGAGGGCATCATCTTCTTTATAACTATGTCTGTTGTGCTCTAAGAACTACAGGTGGTAAAGATCTATCAAAACTGCATCTTCTTATAAGGCTCAATCATGTTTTGGCAGTGAAGAAAGGGCTACATTAACAATCATGAAAAAAAAACTGCAGCAAGACCAACGGACATGATTTATCCCACAATAAGGACACTAAAGCTACAAGTTCTCTACTGAGTCCTTCATTAGTTGAAAAAAAAATGAAAATCATTTCTGAATTATACATGTCAAGAACTGCCTACAGACGGGACATACCATCCATTGTACACAGGTGACTGGATCTTAGAGCAACTGAAAATTCTTCAACTGCTAAACTTCCTAAAAATAAAACTTGTATTTCATAAATCATTAAACTCAAGATTTACATAGTGACAATGAGTTTAATGCCCAGAAGCAGATTCACTGAACTACTTAATTTGTCCTTCCTGATGACCACTCAACCTGTTCCTTGGTCCACAAGATCTTTAATAGCACATTCTGGACGTCTGCAAAGACATACTCTATAGCCTGAGGTGCTCAAGCCTAAGGAGCTGAGAAGTTGAGCACTATCTTTAGTGTACAGTGAACTCATCGTGGTAACTAATGCTGTAGATTTACACATGTGCTTATCAGTGAGAAAGAAGTAGAAAATGTGAATTTTATAAATGAAAAAAATGCTATATAAACAGAAGTAAAAATGTACCACGTGATAAAATATTTGGGTTTGTATCATTTATTACATTTATTATTAAGGTTTGCCTGCTATAAATCAATGAAAAAAAAACCAAATTTATGTTTTTCCCCAAGATAGTTTTCTCACTTCCTCCTTAAAGGTCCACATGCAATTAGAGCACTTATATACATTAAATAAATAACACATGATTCCAGCATGACTTAGCCAGCCTAACATATGAAGGGATCACACAAACGAATTGGTTGCCAGAAATCTATCAAGTTTAATAAACATGTGACATGTGACCCAGAAGACAGAACCTTATTACAGTAACTGGATGGTGAAATTCCTAAAAACAGAAATTTGAAAAATAAAAACACAAATAAGCAAAAAAGAAAATCCTATTGAAAAAAATTTTGAAGAAAAAAAGTCATGTTATAAGTTCAAGTAGGATATAAATGAATCTAGGTATTCATAATCCCTATAATAGACTGGATCTAGAATGTCATATGTTAAAAACCAAAATAGTTTGGAACTATTTTGTAAGGAGCAAGGTGTAGAGACAAGTGAGGGGCTTTAAAAGATGGGTCCTAGTAAGGCTACCTTCTGGTATCCTTGAAGGGAATAGTGAGACACCAGACACTACTCTTCCTTTTTCTCCTCCTTTTGTGTCAAAACCATTAGGTAAAATGCTCCATCATGTGCTCCAGTCATGATGACCTGCTTGCTTTAGGTTGAAAGGAAATGGGCCAAGTCATAGGCTCCAAAACTGTAAGCCAAAAAGTCATTCCTTTCTTTTTGTAAGCTGATTGTCCCAGGCAATTGTTGCACCTCCAGAAAACACACTAACTTACTCTGTTTAACAAAACTATATTCACAAGACCAAGGACACTTTGCATACTGAACTCTTCACCTTAAGACTTCCATACACATGCACTTTTAACAATAGTAAGAACACACCTATGAACACCTGATGCTTGATAAAATAAAAACACACCTATGAACACCTGATGCTTGATAAAATTGTATAGTGTGAAAAAGAAGAAAGCATATTCAACAAACGGTGCTGAACTAGCTGGATGCCAGCATGCAAAAGAATGCAAATAGATCCATATCTATCACCATGCACAAAACTCAAGTCTAGGGTCAGGAAAAATGGCTCAGCAATTAAAACCACTGGCTCCTCTTACAAAGGTCCTGAGTTCAATTCCCAGAAACCATATGATGGCTCATACCTATCTATAGAGGGATCTGAGGCCCTCTTCCTCCTTAAAGGTCCACATGCAGATAGAGCATTCATGTACATTAAATAAATAAATATATAAAATCAAGTCCAAGTGGTTCAAAGACTTCAAGATAAATCTAGTTACACTGAGCCTGATAGGAGAGAAAGTGGGAAATAGTCTTGAATGCACTAACATAGGAGACTACTTTCTAAATATAACATCAGTAGCATAGTCACTGAGAGCAACAATTAATAAATGAGACCTCCTGAAACTGAAAAGCTCCTGTAAGGTAAAGGACATAGTAAATAAGACAAAACAGAACCATATAGAATGGGAAAAGATCTTCAGAGGGCTAACCTCCAAAATATATAAAGAACTCAAGAAGCTAGACATCAAAATACCAAATAATTCAATCAAAAAATGGGATACAGATTAAACAGAGAATTCTCAAGAGAAGAATCTCAAGAGAAAATTGGGAGCATGGGGGGGGGGGAGAAGGGAGGATGGAAGGGAAGGAGGAGGGGAGGGGGAGAAGAACATGAGGGAACAGGATGGTCAAGATGGGGGAAGGACAGAGATGGAGAGCAAGGAAAGAGATATCTTGATCGAGGAAGCCATTATGAGGCTAGCAAGAAACCTGGCTCTAGGGAAATTCCCAGGAATTCACAAGTATGACCGCAGCTAAGGCTCTAAGTAGTAGTGGAGAGGGTGCCTGAACTAGCCTTCTCCTGCAATCAGCCTGAAGACTACCTTAATTGTCATTATAGAGCCTTCAACCAGCAACTGATGAGTAGAAGCAGAGATCCACAGTGAAGCACTAGGCTGAGCTCCCAAAGTCCAGCCGAAGAGAGGAAGAGGTGAGAAAATGAGCAAAGGGGTCAAAGCCATGATGGCGACACCTGAAACAGCTTACCTGAGCTAATGGGACCTCACTGACTCTGGACTGATAGTGGGGGAAACCAGCAGAGGACCAAACTAGGCCATCTGAACGTGGGTGACAGTTGTATGGCTGAGGCAGACTATGGGGCCACTGGCAGTGCAGCCAGGATTTATCCCTACTGTTTGAACTGTCTTTTGGGAGCCCATTCTCTTTAAAGGGATACCTTGCTCAGTATAGATATAGTTGGGAGGGCCTTGGATCATGCTTCAAAAGGATATGCTAGACTTTTTGTTGACTCCCCATGGGAAGCCTTACCCTCTCTGAGGAGTAGATGGGGTAGAGAAGGGAATGGGAGGAGGGGAAGGAGTGAGAACTAGAAATGTTATATAAAATTTCAATAAATAATAATAAAAGAAGAAGAAGAAATGCTCAACACCCCTAATCATCAGGAAAATGCAAATCAAAATGACTCTGAGATATCATGTAAAACCTGTCAAAATAGTTAAGATCAAAAACATTGATAACAGCTTACACTGGAGAGGATGTGGGATAAGGGGAACACTTCTCCACTGCTGGTGGGAGTGCAAACTTGTACAGTCTTTTTGGAAATCAGTATGGCAGTTTCTCACAAAATTGGAACTCAGTCTACCTCAAGACCCAATGATACCACTTTTGGGAATACACCCAAAGTATGCTCAATCACGCCACAAGGACACTTGTTTAACTATGTTCATAGCAACATTGTTTGTAACAGTCAGGACCTGGAAACAACTAGATGCCCCTCAACTGAAGAATGGATAAAGAAAGTGTGGCACATCTACACAATGGAGTACTACTCAGCTGTAAAAACAATGACCTCATGAAATTTGCAGTCAAATGGATGGAACTAGGAAAAAAAGTCATTCTGAGTGAGGTAACCCAGACCCAGAAAGACAAACACAGTATGTACTCACTCATAAGTAGATATTAGGTGTAAAACAAAGGATAACCAGGCTACAATCCACAGTCCCAGAAGCTAGGTAACAAGGAAGACCCTAAGAGGGACACACATGGATCACCTTGGTAAGGGGAAATAGGTAAACTGGGGGCAGGGGGAGGGTAGAGAGGAGGGGATGGGAACATAAGGGAGTGGGATGGTCAAGTTGGGGGAGGGATGGAAAGAGAGAGCAATGGAAGAATATCTTGATAGAAGAGGCCATTATGGGTTTAGGGAGAAACCTGATGTCAGGGAAATTCCCAGGAATCCACATGGATGACCCCAGCTAAGACTAATAGCAATACTGGAGAGGGAGCCTGAACTGGCCTTCTCATGTATTCAGATTGATGACTACCTTTATTGTCATCATAGAACCTTCATCCAGTAACTGATGGAAGCAGATGCAGAGATCTACAGCCAAGCACTGGGCCGAACTCTGGACCGCCCCTCCAGTGGAAGAGAGGGAGGAAGGATGATATGGGGGGGGGGGCAGGGGGGATCAAGATCATGATGGGGAAACCCACAGAGACAGCTGACCCGAGCTCGTGGAGTTCAGGGACTCTAGAATGACAGCTGGAGAGCCTGCATGGGACTAACCTAGGCCCCCTGCGTGTGGGTGACAGTTGTGTAGCTTGTGTGTAGCTTGTGGCTGTTTATGGAGCCCCTAGCAGTGGGCCCATGATCTATCTCTGGTGCATGAGCTGGCTTTCTGGAACCTACTCCCTAGGTGGGACGCCTTTGTCAGCCTTGACGCAGGCAGGGAGTAGCTTGATCTGGCCTCAACTAGATTCACTGTCTTGGCAGTATCTTTGAGACTACAAAGGCTTTGTGACCCCCCATGGGAGGCCTTACCCTTTCTAAGTCGGGGAGTTGATGTAGGTGGGAGGGAAGAGGAGGGAGCAGGAGGAGAGGAGAGAGAGAGAGCTGTGATTGTAAATAAATAAAAAAAATTAAAGCGTTCAATAGCTTTTAAACATTAAATTTTGTTCTACTTTTATAAAATTCTTTGAATGTTCCTGTATTAACAATAAATTTATATTTTAAAAAATAGTAAGTTAGCATCTATCTGCATTAAATTCAAACACCATATAAGTGTCACAATCCTGCATTTGATCCTAATCATTACTGTCATTTTTAATTTAAACTTGGACATATTAGCTAATTTCCTTAAGATCACAGAGTTAGTTGGTGAGAAACCTGGGCTTAAACTTTTTAATTATTACATTATTTTGCTTCTTTGTACATATAGCAATGAGAGTTCATGTTTCAAGACTTCTAATTCTGATTCTGGACAGGTTCACACAGATCCAGCTACGTGAGCAGTATCTGTTATTGTAAGGCCCTAAGAATCATTATCCTACCTTTGACCTTCATACTCTACTTTTATTTCCAAGGATTCTATGACAACCACAATCTCATCTTTCCTGCAGTGGTCCAAGGAGGCCTTGACGCAGATACATTCCTGAGTCTTTTTTCATATATACAGCATATAAACTGCCCATCTAGACATATTACACAGAAACATGCCTCAGGTCTCAAAGATACTACTAAGACAGCGAACCAGCTCTATGGTAAAGAATTAATCATTGTGCTACGTTCCCTGGGGACTCCACTGGCCCTTGGGGTGGACCAGCTTTGCTCATTTCTGCTGACCCTCTCAGCCCTTCCGTCTACCCTCTACCTGTGTAGCCCATCCCATTCCTCTGTGATAACAATGGATGCCTAGTGTTTGGTTGGAAGCGGCACCCCAGTCCCCTGGCACCCATTTTGGAACGTTTGGTGGAAAGTTCCATAGTTCCATTTCAAGCTCCCCTCCCCTGGGAGTTGCCTCAGTCCAAACTCTACCTCCTAGAAAGCCTGCCAAACAGTGACCCCTCCCCAGAGAGGGTCAAGACCACTCCCACAGGCTATTTAAATTGCCCTCCAGAGACCTAACACAAGGTCTTTCTGGTTCTCCTTTCCCCTCTCCGTGCACCCGAGAGTGCTGTCATCCATTAAACCTTTCTAATTTGGACTGATCTGGATTATTGTGTTGGCAGAGAGGCTTATTGGCCGGAAAAACTTTACACCTAGAAACACTTTTTTTTTTTTTGGACAGGGTTTCTCTGTATAGCCCTGGCTGACCTGGAACTCCTGCTGTAGAGCAAGCTAGCCTTGACCTCACAGAGACCCACCTGCCTCTGTCTCCAGTAGGTGATTTCAGTCTCCTTCCAGCACTCCATTTCCGTCACTTCTATCAACACCTCCAAACCCTGTAGGAACCTGCTTCAGGCGCCTTCCACCAACCTCATTCCATTTACTAGAGACTCCTATACCCCGTACAGACACAGCTGCTGCGCCTCTCCTCCCCACCCTTTGATCCCTGTCACTCCAGACATAAGCTTTGTCCTACTGCAGCATACCTGCAGAAGCCCCTGTTCCCAGCACAATCCCAACTCCCTGGGGTCTATCTCTTGGTATGGACACCATTCCCTTAGTTCGTTCCCACAGTCCCCCTGGGACTTTTCTCCTAGCCCACCTCTAGTTTTCTTGTGACACCCACTGACCTGCAGAAGCACTCTCTACCAGGGAAGACACAGCCACCACACTTCCCTAAGATACAGAGAGGGCAGTAGAGACCAAGGGAAGGAGCATATGGCCAACCAAGACCAGACATCAACACCTAGAACCATCTCAGCCTGATATCACTGCTGAGCCACCATAGGGAAACACGAGCATGAAAAACCAAGACAACAGTCTTCCACCACCAGGACCCTACCACCTATGCTGAGAATGAAAAAATAGCTAAGGCACAAGACAAGGACTTCAGATTAGCAATTAGGAATGTACGCAAGGCCCTTAACAATGATATTAATAAATCCCTTAATGAAGTCTGTAAAAAAAATGGAATAAAATAATGAAAACAGTTCAAGACATGAAGTAAGAAACAATATCCCTAAAAAAAACCCAAACTGAAATAAATGTGGAAGCACTTTTAAGATGTTTAAAGTACTAAAATAAATTACTCTAATGTTGGCCTTGAACTCACAGAGATCTGCCTGCTTCTGCCTCCCAAGTGCTAGGATTAAAGACGTGCACCACCACTGCCCAGATTCTAAGAAGGTTTCTTAGAGCTAGTCCAATCAAGAAAAAGGATTCACATTAAATGAATAAAGCCTGTCTCCCATTTCTTTCCAATTCTTTGTGTTTCATGGAAGATTTCTTCCATTTTTGTTTGTTTTTTCTCTCTCCAGTGAATTTTTTGTATTCTACACATTCCTTTTCTCTTGTTCCAGACCAAAGTCTTCTTTTTCTCTATATATGGCATAATTAACTCTGTTGTGGTTTTTTTCTCTATGGCATAATAAACTCTGTTGTTCTATCTCTCAAGCAAGGTTCTCCCATTTACACACTCTGTCCCAGGTGTTACCCCAGTTATTTTACATGATGCTTAGTTCAAATTAATTTGACTCACTGATATCCAGGAAGGCATACCAAGTAAGGGCCAGTCAGCCAACCACTAACAGGCCTTTCTAGCATGCCATCTCAATAATTCTAATGCTAGTTTTCATCCAAGTTATGTGGCTATTTTTAGCTATATCTGATATCATTCATTAAATTCTGAAATCATTGGAGCACTAACATACAATGAGATTTGATTTCCAGTTGCCAGGTGAAATAAACTAAGTTCTTATGAGAACATTATTAGTCAATTATGTATTTAGACTATAAACTTACAGACCTAATGTTATTTTAAAAGGTAGCTTATAGCTTTGTTATTAAACTAAAATGCAGATTTTAGTTTTTTTTAAAATTAAGTCATCAAATGGCAGACTTTTTTAAGCTTGTGTTTTGAAATTCCATAGGTTTAAAAAGATACCTCAGAAGAAAGAAGTTTCTTGGAATTTTTAAAACTAATGGAAGAAGTGGAAACATGATTTCTACATAAAGACAGGAAGTAAATATTCAGGAGTATTTGCTTTAGAGGAAGGGAACAGACAGGCTGGGGGTGCCATGTTCTGCTGGGGGACCAACAGGACAAACAGCAAGTGATGGATAGATTGGGTGAGAAGGGAGAGTGAAGATTCAAATGATGTGCTTCCCCCTCATACTGTGTGTGTGTGTGTGTGTGTGTGTGTGTGTGTCCTATCTATCCCCTACCCCACTCCTCCTGTTCTTTTCTTTGACTTTTCACACTTAGGTTGTGTTCTGTGTTACCTCTGGAAACATTACACATGCCATCATATTCTTCAACTACGCAGGATAACACTCAAGCTGAAAACATTAACTATAGTGTTCTTCTAAATTTCGTATTACCATAAGTTAAGATGCTCTTTGTTACTGTAATAAAATAAAAAGTCAACTTAAAGTAGAAGGACTTGTTTAGGATCTGGTTTCAGAGGTTTTGAACAGTAGCTGCTTGGTTCTGTGGTTCTACAGTGAGGTGGATGCTCATCACAGTAGAAAATTATTTGCCACAAGGCAGCAAGGATGAAGAAAGAGGAGAGACGATGGAGGATGCAGAGCAAGAAGAACGGTCCAGGGTCAAGAAGTCCCTTTCAAGGCACACCCCCAACAACTGCTAGGCATCTCTTCACCCATCTGACCCTAAGTATTGTTCTTTTTGTTCTGCAGGATAACTTCATCTCCGAACTCTTGGCCTGTTTATGGTCCATGCTGCTAAGTCCCAATGGTTATGTAGCTATCTCGGAGCTACAGACCCAGATCTCTCACCTTGTATGCGCTATCTTTAACTGAAGATCTCAAAACGTAACCAACACAAGCTAACGCGTGCTCTTTTTTCTAAGCCCATCCCTGGATATTCACCTAGTCAACAGTAGCACTGTCCATCCCATCACTCATCTAAAACTAGAAACCTCTTTGTTCACCTCAAAAGGATCCGATACATTGCTATCTGGGATCTCTCTCCTTAGCCCCTTTCAGCAAATAATTACAGGCATCCTATGACTAAACTCTACCCTATTCTCAAGCCTCTTTAATTCACCTACACACTGATGCCCAGTACTTGTCTTAAAAGCACAAAACTAACCATGACATGTATTTGTTTAAAATGTCAGGGCAGTAAGTCCAAAATCTTCCATAGATTCTACAATTTTCTAATCTTGTCTCTGCCTTTTTCATAACGGTGTATACTCTTTTCCTAATACTGCAACCTTGACAGCCAATGGTTCAAAATACCTGTTAACCTTGACTGTACAGTCAGACCTCTCTTGCGATTCTACAGGAACTATTCTTTGCCCTTGATACTTGCCCTCATCTAACTTTGAATTCAGCCTCAGTTGACGTCCTCTGTGATCCCTTTGCTTACTCTTCCCACTTCTGTGAGTGCTGCTCCTGTGTTTATACTGTAACCACAGAACATACTCTGCTGTGCTTTGTTTGATTTATTTAGCCCACTACTGATTTTCTTAAGGGTAGCATAGTTTGCATTTCATAAGCATATAAGCATTTGGTAAACAGGCTTAAATAAAAAGACAATTCAAATTTCTTTATTTCTTTTATCCTTTCTTTTTTTTTTTCGTGATGGGAAGTAAATAAAAGTACAACTGGTCCACTGGTTAGTGTTAGCTGGGCTACCTAAGTGAGCAGAGCCGTAAATAGTCAAATGCTTAGCCCTAATAGCACCAGCAGCATTCCTGTGGAAGGCCCACTCACTAATCTAGGCCTGCTTCCTTCATCAGACCACAGATGATAAAGCCCGGGTAAGAGGTCCATGCATAAGCTGGATTTGAAGTCAGCTCTCAGTAAAAGTTTCACTTTACACAATAATCAGGAAGGCTTATGAATGTGGCATGCTTCTAGAAGAGTAGATCCATATCTTTTGGTCAGTTCTCAGACAACCCCTTGACTTTAAAACTATTAAGCATCAATGGCTCACACATATGAAGCAAATGCTGAAAAGAACATGTTGATAGTTTTATGGGGGAAAAAACTTAAAAAACATTTTTAAAATAATGCATATGCTGTATTTAAGTTCAACAAAGTTAGTCTAAAATATATGCCAATTATTAGTATAAATTTGATATCTCCAAATTAAGTTACCTAAAAGTTCAAAGCCAAGGTGTTCTTCTGAATCTCTGAGTCACAGCAAAGAAACAAACAAAGAAAGAAAGAAAGAAAGAAAGAAAGAAAGAAAGAAAGAAAGAAAGAAAGAAAGAAAGAAATCTTTTGATGGTTGATGTAAAAAGCTACTAGTACAAAGAGGCCACAGCATGCAGGAAGCTATTCCCAACCACCATGCTGTAGATTTAGGGTAACTTACTGAAGAAGTGTGAAATGATACAGACATAAGAACAAAATAGGGGGTGGGCAGATAGCCTGACCCTTCTAACCCCTTGTCCAATAAGAACAGATGTCTCTGATGATTTTTATGTGGCTTTGTATTCACAAGCAGAAGCACATCTGTGAGGATGTCGTTGGTGAGAAGACTTGAAGACATTTAGAAGGCAGCGAAACAATTAAGGCTCAAGATACAGCTCAGAGGTAGAGTGCTTGCCCAGTATGCACAAGACCCCAAGCTCACCCTCAACTACTGAAGTAGCAGCTCAACACAAGAAGAAAAGACAGTCTAGATCTAAATACCTTAAATCCATAAAATATCAAATTACAATTTTGATTTTTTTTTTAACATTTTATACAAGAAACCAGTCTGAAACCTCAGAAAGCAACACAATGACCATGTTCAACTGCAGTGAACGGTTGGTCCAATTACAGGAACAACGTTCAAAGGCCTGCACCTGTTTCTGCTGTGTGAGAGACAACGGGAAACCCATAACCACAACTGACCAAGTGCAGTTCCAGAACCACAGAACTTCGAGTGAGACATTCTTCCATAGAGAGGCTAAAAAGATGACAATTAAATAATACGCAAAGGAAACCATATGCCTGGCACTGAAAGAGGCCTTCTGTTTCCTTCCTTTAAAGAAGATGTGGGAAATGAGTGGCCAAGGCAATAGGTAACGCTTCTGATGGAGACGCAGAAGCAGAGAGGCACTGAGACCCAGTTAACCCAGTTATCCAGATGTCTGTTCTACCAACTGCTGCTGCAAAAGAGCCGCTGTGCACAACAACTTTACATACAGCAATATTAACTTGGCCCTAAGCAGCGTCTAATCTCCCAATCCTCCCTTCCCTCCTTCTCTCCCTCCCTCTTTTCTCATCCCCCTCAGTCTATATATAAATTCTTCAAATGATTTCCCTTCTAAAAATACACTACCACAATCACTACCCTCAGCACCTTTGCAGAGAAAACAAGTCACGGGAATAAGAACTGTGTGTCTCACCATAAACCTACAAACATCTTTGCACCTCCTCTCACGCCCTAGCAGCAGAAAGGGACTTTCCCTTTAACACGTGTGCAATTATACACTCTTCTCTTGAACGGACTCTGTATTCCACCATCTGCTACTTCTCAAACTCTCAGTCACACGTCAATCCAACACATGTTTGTCACTGCCTCACTGCTTGTCTTTCCTAAGTCGGACACTAATGACCCGTCACTGGCCCCTAAGAGGACTCATTCACTCTTGTTGCTCTATCTTCCCAGCACGGATGATCCAGCAAGCTGTCTTTTTATTTCTAAAAACCCCCCTTTATTTTTGGTTTCCTGTCAAACTTTAGTTGTTTTCCTTCTTCTTTTAAGGAACTTTATCTTCTTCATAGCCTCCTCTTTCTCTTTGTCCTAAAACAATACCAAATGGTGCCAGTTTCTGTACAATCAACATCTCTCTCTCTCTCTCTCTCTCTCTCTCTCTCTCTCTCTCTCTCTCTCTCTTTAATTCAAGACAGAGTTTATCTGTGTAACAGCCCTGACTGTCCTGGAATTCATTCTGTAAACCAGGCTGGCCTCAAACTCACAGAGATCTGCCTATCTCTGCCTCTCAAGTGCTGGGATTAAAGGCGTGCCACCAAAAAAAAAAAAAAAAAAAAAAAAAAAGAAGAAGAAAAGGAAGGAAGGAAAAGAAAGAAGTGCCACTTGGCAAAGACAATCCCTTTGAGACTATTTTATGTGTACTGGTGTTTTCCCTGCACGTACAGGGCATCAGTCCTTCCCCTTGGAACAGGAATTAAAGGTAGCTGTTAGCTCCCGTGTAGGTGACAGGGATTGAACCCAGGTCCTCTGGAAGAGCAGTCAGTGCTCTTAACCACTGAGCCATCTCTCCAGCCCTCAGCACTTCTCTCTTTATTCAAAAGCACATCATTTTATCATCTTCCCTCCTTGAGTCCCACACCCTACAACTGCCTTGTCCAACACGTCCCCTGGAATCATAGACTCCTCAACATGCCTAAGAAGTTTCACTTGTCAGCAACCCTGCCAATGTCTCACGGGCCACATCCTCCACTTTATCTGCCCCCCAGCGCATGCACTATCACGCACAACCATTCTCTACTCTTCCCTGCAATACATCTCTAAGGGCTTTCTTGCTTCTAGTCTTTTTATCTTTTTTTATTGATTTTATTGAGCTCTACATTTTTCTCTGCTCTCCTTCCTGCCTCTCCCCTCCCCACTTCAACCCTACCCCAAGGTTCCCATGCTCCCAATTTACTCAAGAGATCTTGTCTTTTTCTACTTTCTACTTTCTACTTCCCATGTAGATTATATCTATATAAGTCTCTCTTAGTGTCCTCATTACTGTCTAAGTTCTCTGGAATTGTGGTTTGTAGGCTGGTTTTCTTTGCTTTATGTTTAAAAACCACCTATGAGTGAGTACATGTGATAATTGTCTCTGTATCAGGGTTACCTCACTCAAAATAATGTTTTCTAGCTCCATCCATTTTCCTGCAAAATTCAAGATATAATGTTTTTCTGCTGTGTAGTACTCCATTGTGTAAATGTACTACATTTTCCTTATCCATTCTTTGGTCAAGAGGCATTTAGTTTGTTTCCAGGTTCTGGCTATGACAAACAAAGCCACTATGAACATAGTTGAGCACATGTCCTTGAGGCACGATTGAGCAACCTTTGGATATATACCCAAAAGTGGTATTACTGGGCTTAATCTAGTTCCATTCATTCTCTATTTATGGAGCTAGAGTACTAAGATATGTGTAAGAATATACTACTAACATGATTACTTTCCTACGTAAAAACTTGTCTGTTTGTCTTTATAATGACATTCAAACTCCCTGATTTCTGATTACACTATCACATCAATGTCCAATATGCGGAACTTCTTTCAACTCTTCCTATAAACCATTCCTCTCTTCCCTTGACCTCTAGATCCTTGCAAAAGTCTAATTTATTAAAATACTTCCCTTTTCTATTTCTCCATATCTCTTTGGTTATCTCTTTATATAGTCTTAAAAGTCTTGGCTTAAACAGCAACTCCTCCAGCTGATGTGTGTACTATATGTCCATCAAGTAATCTGCATATGTCCCATAAGATACTCAGTTCTTGTTGCCTAGTGAACTATGTATTTTCCCAAAGACTGCAATCAATAAGAAAGTAGCAATGTGCTATGTTTTATTTACTCACGTATCCGCAGTATCAAATATACTGCCTGGTTCTCAATAAATACAAGTCATTTATTGCACTTGTTGACAATACAGAAGAAACACATTTTACTAAGTCTGCTCAAAGTTTCATGAGTACATTAAGCATTTTTAAAAACTGCTTCCACTATATGACAGAAGTACAAAGAAATATAAAAGTATAAAAGGCATTTCTCGAAGGTAACTGTTTTTTTAAAAATCCCTTTGAACAGTTCAATAACTGATGATCACTGTATCAAGAAACAGGTTCTTATGAATATGCTCTTCCATCTGAAGAAAAGACAAATTTGTTTCAGTACCTGATTATTTTCAACTTACTCCCTCCCTGTTGGACTCCTTGTTAGATGAGTGACTGTTATTTTAATGTATGACTAGCCTAGTGCTGACTACATCAATCCGATCACTATCTCCTGCTCCCAATGTTCCCAAGAGAAGTGAAGTGCACAGAACCAGGTGGCCAGCATACCAACTCCTGCTTACTAAGTCAGTCTCATGACACCTCTCAGCCCTCTTTACAGAAAACAATCTTAGGGCTAGTTAGTAGCGAAGAGTCAAGAAAAGCTATCCTCAGCTGCCACAGTGACACAACAAAGGAACTGCTATGGAATGAATTGTACCTTCTCCAAATTCAGACGGTGAAGTCCTGACTCCCTGTGTGATGGTATTTTGAGGTGGAGTCTCTGGAAAATAATTACATTTAGCTGACATCATGAGGGTAGGCCCCTCGTGATGAGATTAGTTCCCTTGTAAGAACAAATATAGATATCTTGCCTTCCCTCTCTCCCACCACCATGAAAGGCTATGCTGTCTATGAGCCACCAGGACAGCCCTTGTTAGTGCCAACCACTACGGCACCACTATCTGGGGATACTATACTCTGGAACCATGAGGAAATAAGCTTCAGCTATGGTATTTCTTAAAACAGTTCTCTGTATGAATATAATGAGCATATCTGAAATTCTACAAACCAACTCCACTTCCATTTGATTCAATAGTAATATCATGAAGTCAATACAGAAATGTTGGTCTTGAAGTTTTTTGTTTTCAAATGTTACCTTTTAGTTGACAGTTTTAGAAAATGAAAAACAAAAAAAAAGAGTAATGGGTCATAAAGAGCTTTTGGAATGCAGCATCAATCAAGAAAAAAATGAAATAAAAAGATACTTACCACCACCAAGAATGTAAGAATCCTGGAGGCTCCCCCAATGTGATGTTTTTTTCCCATCTTATCTAAAACAAATGTAAAAAAAATATTAAATACTTTCCTTGGAGTACCTATCCCCATACACATTACCAAGCAATGTTTTTCTCATTTAAAACACTAGAGTGATTTTTTATGTTCTTTATCATTTTTGTGCTATTCTTTGTTTGGATTTTTCCAAGTACTCCCTTTACATAGGATATGTAAGAAGATGCCACCATAATTGTCTTGAACTTGCTTTTCACCACTTCAGCAATAAGCATTTGGGTCTTGGTGCTCCATCGTTCTGTGATCAGAGAAATGGCTCAGTCATTGAAGGCATTTTCTGTGCAAATCTGGTGACCAAAGTTCAATTCTAGGCACCTACATAAAGGGAGTCGAAGGGAACTCCAGAGTTGTCCTTCTACTTTTAGATGCATGCCAGGCACATGCATTCCCTACACATGATAGGTGCATTTAGTGTGTTTTAATTATCACACACACACACATAAAAACATAAACAAATAAGCTGACACTAAGAATGTGTTTCCTACCTTAGTGATCCTTAATTGCCTTCCTGTCAAGTTCTCATAAATACAGAGACTCTCTGGGAGGAGAATGGAAGTAGGAAGAAGGGGAAAGAGCTGCTAACACCATTGGGGTTGCTCCACCAGCAGCAATTAGTGAGGCTAACAGCTGGTCCCACTCCACCTGTTTCTAACTTAAATAAACTGGTTTCTTCCTGACCCCTAAGATGCACAAAAACAACTGAACAAAATCTTTCCTCCAATAGTGGTATTTCAGGTCCATGAGGGTCCCCTGAGCTCCTAAACAATTGAGACCAGGAAGCTCATTCTTTCCTTGGAGGTAAAAAATTCAGCTATGAAAAATCTTTTACTCATGTTTTTATAAGTACAACCTCTTTGGTTTGATCATTCAGCCCTGATGACTGGTTATGGAGATGAATGATTCTATGTAAATATATAACTTCAACGTTCCTTCTATGCTTTTTTAAATAAACAGCTTTGCTATTTGCCTGTCATATTCTTTCTGTTGATATATTTAGTGTGTTCTAATTAGAATGTCTGGATCCTGACTGATATCACCACACCACAGCACTTCATGGAAGAATATTTAATATTATTATATTATATATATATATATTATATTATATTCTGGATTCCTTTTATTCAGAATGAAGCATAGACATTAGCAATGCGAACCAAGGAATAGGTAAGAATCTTCTTTGCCTGTTTTCTCATCTGTAAAATAAGCTAGTAATTACCTACATAAGAAGATTTTTGAGAGGATTAAACTTGTTAGTACATGAAATCACTTAAAACAGAGAGTACCAAAATAACTGTTAGCTGTCAAGTATTTGCTTTTACCCTAAAGACATTCTTATAAAAAGTTAATCTAGCATCATTGTCACCTATACCAAAATAGCCAACACTTACAGGTTCAGTTTTATACTAAATAAAATTAAACTTACTAATCAGAACAATGTAAAATACCTTTGTAAATATCATCTGTACAACCAGGGAAGAGAATAAAACTGTAACCAGGAAGATGAGGGAAGCAGAACCCAGCCTTGAGGAGCTTCCTCCCTGGGGACAGAAGTCAGCAGGTGATCACAGCAGCGCCTGCTCTTGGAGATAAGTGGACATCGGACTGGGGGAACTTTGGAGGGTGAGCTTTCAACCCAGTCTGCAGAGGGAAGGGAAGGCTGTCCAGAGCAGCTGCCCAGGTGCAGAGCGCTGGCAGCCATACCCGTCCCTGCATCTCCCCCAACCCTCCATAACACCAGGAAGAAGGGGCCATGCAGTGCACACAGGGAAAGTACTGTGAAAAGCATTCCGGGTGTCCTGCTTTGTTTCAATAGAAAGCTTCTGGAACAAGCTGGGTATTTGCAAACTTGATCTAGACGAAGGAACATATCTCTGGGAGAGGACTCTGCTGAGGAAGATTTCTCAGACTTTCCCATGCCATCACTCATTCTCCCTCCACTACCACATCAAGGGACCGTGACTCTGTTACTAAGCAAACTGCGGCAAAAACCTGTGACTCCTCCAAGAAGTAAAAAGGTAAAATATGACATTTCCAAAACTCTGAAAAGGAAGAATTCTAAACAAATGTTTGCAATCCTTCTGTTATAATTAAAGCTGTATTAGTGAAAAAAAGAAGCCAGGGAAGCCTGCTCTTCTCGGGGCTGAAGGAACGGAGAGAAGCACAGCTGGACTCTGCACTCAGCTCCACTGCCGACCTGAGCACCTGGGACAGACTCATGGTGTTTGGCCAGAGAGGAAGGCTGAATATTGGTGCTCTTTCCCAGCGATCTTCTGGCAGATGCTCAACTTCCTGGCCAGGTTCCAAATACAGATGTGCAGGGCACTGGAGTACTAGATGATTTAAGGTGTACCTCATTCAGACTGAAAATAGACAGGTGATTGTTTGGCACCACAATTTTGTTGGAGAACAAAATTGGATTTCTTTGTATTTTAATGGGAAGGGTTTATAATTCTGGTCTGGCATAGAGAGAAAATCTCTCAGTTTTGACAATTATAAAGCAATATAGAAGAAAAACTAAGTACGACACACATAAGAAAGTTCTTATATATGGGGAGGGCAAGAAAAAAAGCTGTAAGAGAAAACACCGAGAGATGAGACTAGGTGAGTAAGCAGGAGCCAGATCAAGGGAAGCTGAGACTCAACGTAAAACCTAAAATGTTGAAACTTCTAGGAGAAAACATGGGGAATACTCTTCAAGACATTGGGGCCAGCAACATGTTTCTGAAAAGGACTTCATAGCCACAGCTATGAGCCCCACATATCTGCAGACTGGGACCGCATGAAAACACAAGGAAACTAGCAGCTGAACAAACAGGCCATAGAAAGGGGAAAAGTCTGTCATCTGAATTTCATACTGGGGCTAACATACAGACTTTGCCAAAAAGAAAAAAGGAAAAAGGAGGAAATTAAATACCAGGGAACTAAAACTTCCAGTCAACAAATGAACAGTTTTTAAAGAAACACAGAAGGCCAATAACTATTTTTAAAGTGTTCAACATCTATAGTCACCAGGGAAATACAAATCAAAACTACTTCGAGACATCATCTCACCACAGTTGTAATGAAATCATCAAGTCCTCAAGAAAGCTCACAACAAATGTTGGAGAGGATGTAGGGGAAAGAAACCCTGCCCGCTGCTGGTTGGAGCACAAATTAATAAGCCATTACGGGTATCAGTTTGGAGGTTCCTCAAAAGGTTAAAAATTGAACTGCCATATGACCCAGTTATTCCACTCCTGGGAGTAAGCCCAAGTAACTATTTCTTTACACAGAGATATCTGCACATCTCTATTTACTATAGCAAGGCAATGGAACAAACAGACATCTATCCACGGATACATGGATAATAAAAATTTTGTACAAATAATAAATAAAATGAGGATTTCAATGTGAGAGTGTGGGGAGGGCATAGGAGGGACTCCACAGTGTGTAGCTATGAGGAACTGGGAGATGAAACGGAAAGGGGAGAGTAATATAATTCTATTTCAGCTAAAATAAATGTCAGATAAAAACAAAACTGATGATGATTCAGGTCTAAAGAAAATAAATAAAATCACAAACTTGCAAGAAAAAGGACTTAGACTGTATAATCTTAAACAAAGTACCCGAACTCAGAAAGAAAAAAATGGGTGCTCTCCCTCAGATGTAGCCTATAATGTAAACACCTGTAAGTGTGGGTATACCTTAACGTTTAGTATAAAGACACAGAAAGGGCACTCTCAGGTGATGTGAAGGGCTAGATTATACCAACGGACACATGCGTCACCACGGAAGATGATACAAAGCTAACAGTCTGTGTGGTATCAACGCTGCCTGCTTTGTACATAAAGGATAAGCACATAAAAGTGTAACTGAGCGCGTGAGAGCCGGGCTCCAACTGGAGCTTACTGGGATGTGCAGCCACTAGACTGGAGCACTTCCTAGTCTTAGTCTATCTAGTCCAGTATTCTAAGAACACGAGACAACTAATGTACTGCCGAAAAAACAAATGAAGTACGACAA
This sequence comes from Myodes glareolus, assembly GCF_982192425.1. Taxonomy (NCBI): domain Eukaryota; kingdom Metazoa; phylum Chordata; class Mammalia; order Rodentia; family Cricetidae; genus Myodes; species Myodes glareolus. The sequence goes on along the minus strand of NC_142040.1, from coordinate 18,846,140 downwards.
CAATCTTAAGAAAGCTAAATAAAAACTCGAGCAATCAGTGAAGTAAGGAAGATTAAATGTGAGCAATAAACACAAACACATCATAAAAATGAAGGCAGATTTTAATTTGAATTCTCCTAAGTAGTGACATTTAGAAAATGTGCATTTTTGTCTCCTTGTATCTGATCATTTCAGTCTCTCAGATCCTCTGGCTCATAAACACTAAGGAATATTACTTAATATTGAGGAGACATAAAACTGTGATGGCTATTAGCTATAATATAGTCCAAAACATTTTTGTTCTACTCTCAACTTCTTGCCATACCAGATCTTCATGGCTCGTGTCTTTACGAGAGGGCATAATATCATGAATGTGCCCCAAACACACTAATATTCTGAGCACTGGAATTAACCCTATCTTAGGAATAACAAGCTTTTCAAAATATTGTTCTTGTATTTCATGCCAGTTTACCTTGACTTTGCATAATATGCTCATGAAACAAAACAACCACTGTTATTAGTTAAAAGCAGAAAGTGAAATCACGTGAGGTCTCAGGGCCAGGAGTACCGGAGGTAGAAGTAGATTTAGTCGAGCCTGCCTGCACCCCAGTTACCCCCAGTGTCCTCCCTGAACTGTCAACCAACCAGAAGCTATTTCAGAGACGAGACTGTACTCAGAGAAGCCACCCGCATGTGTTACTGATACAGTTTTTATCAGAAGAAGTCAGAAGGCAATCTGGGTGTTTTAAAGCATCACACCTTATTATTCCTTAAAGAAACTCAAAATGGATCACACGTACCATTGCTCTCAGCCTGATAACGTTTTTTTACTAGAAAGTGACTATAGTTCATCTTTCCCATGTCAGATTACAGTTCTGTATCAGAAGCAGCTCACCTTCAGTCTACCAGACACACAAGCCTTCCCTTTACCATTACTGAATGAATAACACTGGAAGTCAGAATGATCCCACAGCAAGTGATCTGCTATTTCCAAACTGTCACTAGCTCATGCAGCGCTTACCTACGGAGAGAAAGAAATCCTCTCAAAGGGGCAAAAAAGACTGGGGAAACGGACATCAGAAATAACTTAGGGAATATCAACAGCAAATCTAATTGCAAATGTTGATACCTATACTCCCAGAACAGCATGAGGCCATTATAAAGAACAGGCCGTCTCTCCATGGAAAAGACATGCTCTACTAGTTAGCAAGTTGGAAGGAGAACAACATGTACAATAGGAAAATGTTCTGTTTGAAAGCAGGGGAGGGGAAGTATGCACAGTTAAATGAGTGTATATTAAATGCATCACACCAAATTTACAACTATCTTCTGGAAAGGGGTAATAAAAGATTTCCATTTTAAAATTACATTCATTTATGCATTTGTTACTTAGCTACTATATATTAATAACCAGTGGCATTGATAAATGGCCAGAACGTACCATGTCAGCCAACATTTGAGAAACAATTGTTCTAAATGGAATCTTCAACTCACTGAGTGCTCTGCTGTGGCCTCTGTGGTTGGTTTCTCTGCTCGGATAACATCTACGCCAACAAGTTCTCTGTCTTTCCAAGGTCTTCCTTCTTCTCTGTCCCAGCCCCACATATGCTTTCCTTCTCTGACACTTTGTCCTGTCTGAATACCATATCCCCTCTCTTCCTACCACATGACCAGCTAGAATCTCTATACAACTACAACTTCCAAGCAACCTCCAAACCTTTTCTTCTGCCGTATTTGAGCTCTGGGCACTGTCTGTGATTGTGCTCACTCTCATCACACAGTCTAGCATTTCAGCATTTCTACATAAGCTGAGAACCAAACAATGAATCGTGAACAAAATATACATTAATAGATGTATGGCTTATGGTGTAAGTATAAGGTACATCTCACACAACAATGCTCCTATGAATCATTTCATAAATATGGTCAGGTCAAGTTGGCTGGAGAGAGATCTTATTGTATATGATTAATTGAATATCCCATGAAAAATGGTATTGCTTTTGAAGGAAGTGTGTGTGTGTATGTGTGTAAAATTACAACCCATTTTTTATTTGAGGAAAATTAGAAAATAAATATTATCAATAAAGGAAACCTTTCAACCATGTGTAGTTATTGTTTTTATACCAGAGATTTTAAATTTGGGTCAATAACTGCATTATAGGATTAGTGAGCCTTTGAGAGTTGACAAAAAAAAAATGGCAATACGTATTTTCCTAAGGTAAGGGTCTGCAGTTTACTATTCATCAGGTTCTTAAGAGTCTCCCATTTAAAAAAATTAAGAACTATCTCTATCCCCATAACTTTACAAAATAAAAAATAAAAATTGTCAAGTGTATATAATATTTTATATCTCAGCCTCCTGCTGCTGGCTAGCTTTCTGTTGAGCTCTGCCTTCAGGACATGCTAGCAGGACATCAAGAGCAGGCAGGCCCGTGGCTCCAAAAGTGATAATTCTGGACATCAGCAACACCTATGCATAGGGATAGGTGTGGTATGGGGGTAGGGGAGTAGAGACAAGAGGTCAGTGTTAGGAAAAAATCCACAGTCAGTATTGTGAATTTCCGTGAAATTGTCCTTATTTCTCTGATACGGTTTCTGGCTAAGCCCAGAGTTCACATGACTACACTTGCTGACCCCCCAGGTCCCAAGTACTAGAACAGAGGCGGGCTCTGCTGAACCCAGCTTTTGATGTCAGTCAAAACCAGGGTATAAACTCTGGTCCCTGTATCATTGGCTGGTCCGTCTCCACAGCCTGCTAACTACACTTCTCCGAAGCTCTGGCATTGTCAGCATGGCATCTTACAGCAGACTGAAGCTGTACGTCTCTATCAGTGCACCAACAGGTCTCCAGCTCAGGGTCCCTAAACTCTTCTATTTTCATAAATTCTTTCAAACTTTTTGAAAGCGTAGCCTTTTTAAAAAATTTAACAACATAAAGAATAAAACCTGTTCTTGAGTGATATCAAGGGTATCCAATTCATTCACAAATAAGATGCCTGAGATTTCTAATCCAGATAGAATGTGCTGTTCCCTCTGATTTCTAAGGTATACGTATGTGCACACATTAAACTAAACGCATATAAATCCAAATGGAATAAAAATATTGAGAAGTGGAAACAAAGGAAATTTAACAGCAGGAAAATCTCTCTGTGCTCTGACGTGAATAAGCTGCAGCTGTGCCGTCTGGTCACACAAGGCTCCTGGATTTGAGTGACATCAGCTGAGCACTTCCCAGTTGTCCCTATCACAGTCAAACACTCCACAATCATATGGGACTGTTGGGAGCCTTACCAAACAATGCAAACCAGCAGTCATCCATGAGCAGTCTCAGATAGCTTGTTTTAGAAGGAAGGAACATGAAAAAATAATACACATACATACATACATATATGTAAAATTTTTCTTGGGGAAACTCCTCAATGGTTCTTGCTGGTTTGGGTTTTATTCTAAAGGTTATTAGGTGGTTATGAAAGGAAAGACTTTTTAGTATTCCATGAAACTAAAAATTTAAAAGTTACAAACGATATCTCGACAAGAAGTTCAGGATGTCTGGGAGAATTTTTTTTTTAAGGACAATTTAAAAACTGCAAAGATTCAGCAAGTCAGAAGGCAAACTGCAGTTCAAGAGAACAGCTGGTGGGAACTTCTCTGTGGCAAGAGAGAAACAAAACCCAGCCAGTATCAATTGGATCTAATCAGTGTCACTGTCCACAGAATCCTAAATCTTTTCCCACTATTCTCTGACCTTCTGCAAGAATCTCTCACCTTCAAGAGCAATGGGTTAATGGAACTTAGGAACTACACAGGGAACAGAACCTCGGACACAGAAAAGGACTGAGCTCATGGAGCAACACATTGTAAAACTCCGAAGAAACAAGAAAGCCCAGCAAGAGAGCTCGATGTTCCTCCACTGCGGTTCTCTGATAGCAGGGGAGCCTTGAGAGAGCCTATAACATTCGTCTCAGGGCTGGAGACATTTTACTACAAAGGGTACACCAAAAGTCAGATAACTATTGGCCCCTCAAGTGACAGGCACAAGACATATCCATGTACATATAAGACATATACTTGCTATTGTGCCTAAAAAGTACATAAAAATAAAAAAAAAGCTGAAACTCCAAAAATAGAAAAAAATTACTGGTCACAAGTGTAAAAAGCAACACTGTGGAGCATACATACCTTCCAGACACTATTCTATACAACGTATATGTACTGATCCAATGTACACCCCTGTGCAAATCTGTAGTATTATCATCTTCTTTCATAATTAGGAAAATCAGCTAAGATGTGGCGCATATTCAAACTCAAGACCTTTGGTTGAAAGGCACTTACAGATTTAAATTAAAGCTCAGGAAACTGACTAGCAAGTACAATTTCATTTCTTTATACAGGAGAAAGATGGACGGGAACTGTGAAGTCTACAGTGTTCAATAACTGGGCACTGAAAAAGCAATCCTTCATTAGATGTTGCAAAGTTACTATTTCAGGTCAACTTGTTGGCCAAGAAAAGAGGACAGCAAAGATAAAGTGTAAAAGGAAGGGGAAAATGTGTGATTCTACAGCAGCATTTCACTCCCCAACCCCACGGCAGGGTTTCTCTGTGAAGCCCTGGTTGTCTTAGAACTCACTCTGTAACCCACGTTGGTCACAAACTCCGAGATCTATCTTCCTTTGCCTTCTAAGTGCTGGTCTTAAAGGTGTGCATTACTATGCTTGACTAGTATTTTAACTCTTAACTATATATTTGTTAAGAACACCCAGTCTCATTTCCAAGCATATTATAAAAAATTCAAAAATCAACAGGAATTCTCTATATGTGGGAATAATATAACAAGAAAAACACAACTAGCAATGAGTACAAAGTATTAAAGCTGACTTAGAGTTGAAAAGTTTCTGAACACTCTCTTAAAGCTGAATTTTACTGATCATGAAGACAAAACAGAACAGGACTCTGTGCTAACACCATTCCTAAAGAGCATCTAAAGTCAGGAAGTAGAAAGCCACTCAAACTATATGTAGGTTTGGGGCAGTAAGTAAAATTTATCACATGCTACAAGTAACTCTGAACTTGTTAGTTCAACCAAGTTAGAGAATGGCTTGGCCATCACTGTTAGTCCAGAGTTTTCAGTTTCATTTAGAAAAAGAAATAAAGAATATAATCCTGAATCCTTGAACAAGTGGGTCTCTGAATCTATATCTCTTTCTTGTGCCTTTGGGGGGGGGTTCTTTTCCTTCTGTTTATTTTGTCCTATTCAAATTCCAGTGTGATAGTTGTTATCTTTTCTTACTCTATTTTATTTCATGTAAAAGGAAAGTAAGAGGAGCTGGTCTAATATAATTATGGTCTTCACTCTTCCAACCAACAACAAAGCCATCGGGAGCAGTCGATTGCTCACAGTTAAGTCAGGAGCACTATTTTAAAAGATTAAGCCCAGGGCGCTGGAGAGATGGCTGAGTGGTTAAGAGCATTGCCTGTTCTTCCAAAGGTCCTGAGTTCAATTCCCGGCAACCACATGGCGGCTCACACACAACCATCTGTAATGAAGTCTGGTGCCCTCTTCGGGCCTGCAGACATACACACAGACAGGATATTGTATACATAATAAATAAATAAATAAATAAATAAATAAATATTTTTTTAAAAAAAGATTAAGCCCACATAAGTAACTGGACTGGTGAGAGAAACGCCTTGCTTGTCCAAATGCCACTGGACGTACTGAGTGCCCTTCCCGCAGTTTCAGCTGTAACAGTCACCCCAAGTAAATGTAAGAAATGGTCCAGCACAGTAATCTTGACTCCAAAGAACTTACTAACATTATGGTCATTTATAACCTCACTGATACTGAAGGAGAACTTAAGGAAGAAATTGCTTGCACTCCCACCAGCAATGCAGAAGTGTTCCCTTTACCCCATAACGTCTCCAGTATAAGTTGTTATCAGTGTTTTTGATCTTGGCCATTCTTACAGGTGTTAAGATGGAATCTCAGAATTGTTTTGCTTTGCATTTCTCTGATGGCTAAGGATGTTGAACATTTCCTTAAGTGTCTTTCGACCATTTTAGATTCTTCTGTTGAGTTCTCTGTTTATGTCTGTACTCCATTTTTATTGGATTATTTGTTCTTTTGATGACCAATTTCTTGTGTTCTTTGTATAATTTGGAGATCATCCTTCCATCTGATGTGGGGTTGGTGAAGTTTTTTCCCATTCTGTAGTCTGTCATTTTGTCTTGTTGATCATGTCCTTTGCTTTACAGAAGCTTTTCAGTTTCAGGAGGTCCCATTTATTAATTGTTTCTCTCAGAGTCTGTGCTACTAGGGTTGTATTTAGTAAGTGGTCTCCTGTGCCAATGCTTTCAAGTTTACTTCTCACTTTCTCTTCTATGAGGTTCAGTGTGGCTGGCTTTACGTTGAGGTCTTTGATCCATTTGGACTTGAGTTTTGTGCATGATGATAGATATGGGTATATTTTCATTCATCTACAGTTATTATATCCAGTTATGCCAGCACCATTTGCTGAATATGCCTTCCTTTTTCCATTTTATATTTCTTGCTTCAAAATCAGGTGTTTGAAGCTGTGTAGATTAATATCTAAGTCTTCGATTCAGTTCCATTGTTCCCCCTGTGCAATACCAGACTGCTTTCAGTACTGTAGCTCTGTAGTAGAGTTTGACATCAGGGATTGTGATGTCTCCAGAAGTGCCCCTCAACCGACGCATGGATAGGAAAATGTGATATATTTACACAATGGAATACTACACAGCAGAAAAAAATAACAACAGCTTGAAATTTGCAGGCAATTGGATGGAGCTAGAAAACATCATTTTGAGTGCGGTAATCCAGACCCAGAAAGACAAATATCATATATATTCACTTATCTCACTCATAAGTAGCTTTTAGACATAAAGCAAAAACAAAAACAAAAACAAAACAGCCTATAATTCAAAATCCCAGAGAACCTAGATAACACTGAGAACCCTAAGAAAGGCATACATAGATCTAATCTACATGGGAAATAGAAAAATACAAGATCTCCTGATTAAATTGGGAGTATGGGGACCTTGGGGTAGGGTTGAAGCGGGGAGGGGAGAGGCAGGGACGGGAGCAGAGAAAAATGTATAACTCAATTAAATCCATTAAAAAAGAAGCTAAAAAAAAAAGTCATTCTACAGAGAGCGCCCTCTAGCTCTGCGTGTGTAGGGTGGAGAGCTCTAAACACCACATTCATGCTTTTCTCTCCTCTCTCTCCTGTCTACAGTCAGGGGACAAGGTAACATGGATATCGAAGAATAGGCTTAACGATGCTGTTCTTTTACTGTAAACTTCCATAGGCTCTATCATTGAAAAGGTAGTGTAAAATTTCCTATTGAAGTACACAATGGTCTTCCTGTACAGGCCTCTGCAGGCTGCACTGACGTCTTAACGACAGAGAACCCTGAGAAAGCCTTACTAGTGAATGGTGACACCCAAGTCTATTGGGTACATACGAGAACAGTTTAGGCACAGAAACACAGCATTGCCCAGAAGATAGAGCCATGTGGTACATACAGCAAGCACAAGCACTTAGATATTGCAGACACTTACAATGCAAGGGAATAAAAAGTTAGGCACTGAAACACAACCAACTGCAACTATCAAACTCTAGCATGTACTCAGCCAAGTGATATCATAAGCACACCCAAAGCTTTCATTTGTAAATTCAGAACACTAAAGATTATGTATTTTCTATATTTTTAAATAAGTATAAATATATAAACATAATGTTTTCATATGTAAAGATTGAAAACTAGGGAGAACCCCTCTGACATTCTCCCTCCCTCCCCGCTGCTCTGATGGTGCACATGCACTTAGGCCGTGCTATCATGTGCTCTGATCATATCCTCCACCCCACCCATCTAGCAGTCTTCTTCCTTACCCAGTCTCCCTTCTGCTCCCATGGTGTGTGTGTGTATGTGCACACACACACACACACACACACACGGGCACTTTTATGTATACTAACTCTAGGATCGTCAAATGAAAGAAAACAGCAATACCTTTCTCGAATTGGTTTATTTTACTCAATATGATCTCAAGTTGTACCCATTTTTCTAGAAAATAGCAAAATTATATTTTTCTAGCTGAATAACACTTCACTGTGCATATTACCCTATTTTATTTATTTACCCTTCTATTTGTAGACACCTAAACAAATAGTTATAAAAAACATGGATGTAGAGTGTATCTGTGATACACTGACTTAGAGTCCTATAGGTATAGACCCAGAGAAAATGTGCAATGTGTCATATGTATTTAGTTCTGTGAGAAACTTCCATAGTGATCTCCATAGTGATGGGAAATTTCCATAGTTCCTTTTTACCCACATCCTCACTAAAATTGGTCTTTAGCTGCTACAGGGTGAGATGGCGTTTCTGGGTAGTCCTAACACGCATTTCCCTGATTACTAAGCATGAGACAGTTTTTCTGATTATTAGTCATCTGTGCTTCATCTCACTAGCTCATTTATTGCTAGAGGTGTTTGGGAATCTTTTGGAGTTGAATATTTTTGAGCTCATATGCTCTCGATGTTAATCCTTTGGGAGATGTCACTAGGAAAGCTCTCTTCTGTTTGTAGGGTGTCTCCTCACTTGAATGTTTGCCATACAGCAGCTCTCTCATTTCATGCAATCCCATTAGACAGCTCTTGGGTTTTATTTCCTGAGTTGTGGAGTTTTACAGAAATTCATATTCTATGTTATGACTGAATTGTTTTCCTGATACTTCCTAGGCAACAGTGTTTCAAGTCTCATAGTAAGGTCTCTGATACATCTACAACTGATTTTTGCATAGAGTAGGAGGAATTTAGTTTCATTTCCCTTTGTATGGATCATACTTACAGTACCATTTTTGGAAACGTGTTTGTTCTTCAATGCATGTTTTTTACATGGTTGTAAAACCATGTAACTTTAGGAGTTTAATTTCTGGGTGCTCCACTGCATGAATCTGCATGTCTGCTTTGATGCCAACACTATGTTGTGCTGTTATCACAAACCTGTAGCGCAACTTGAAATTGGGCGCTTTACTATCTCTAGCACTGTTCTTTTTTTCTCAAGACTCTAACCTGGAGTTTGACATGCTCGTGTGACTTTTAGCATTCCTTCTTATTTCTGTGAAGAATTTTGTTATATATTGATGGAGACTGCATTGTTTCTGTAGATCATTCTTAGTAATATGGCCATGTTTTATTATACTGATACTGACAATCCTTGAACATGGAAAATGTTTCCTTCAATTTCCTTATTTGGTATTTATGGTGGTTTTAATCAGAATGGCCTCCAAGGGGTCATATGTTTGAATGTCTGATCTGTGTGTTAATGTACGCACTTGTTTGAGAGCAAAGGAATCAAAAGTAAGCTATCCCTCATGTGAAGCAACACAGAAGGGGCTTCCTGAATACATAGCAAGTGTAGACCAATGACCATGGACAATTTGAATTTTAATTCCGTAACTCATTAACTTGATACTGTTCTGATTAATAAACAGCAGTAATATGATGTGTCATGCAAATTTCTTAAAAGAATTTGAAATCACAAATTTGGTACTTGATGTGCCTACTACGTAACAAAATTCAACATCCTAATTATCCTTATAATAATGCAGATTAGAGAAGAAAAATAGAGTTGTAGTGTAAGAAAGCTCAGATTCAGAGCTGGAAAAAGCAAAAGAGGAGCAGACACTTGCCTGTAATTCCAGCACTCGGGAGGCTGAGGCAAGTATGATGGCAAGTTTGAGATCAGCGTGTTTCCAACAAGAAAATCACACCAGAACAGTGACGGAGGAGAGGGAGAATGTCAAGAGTTCGAAAAGATTTTCAAAAATATTTTGAAACACCCAACTCTTATTCACGTAAAATAAAAACCAACAAATTGACATTATCAAAACTTGTAAACAAATGCTAGCATGAGGGACTGTTGGAAACAGGCCCCGGAAGGAAGGTTAAGATGTGTCCACACGTGTCCACATGCAAGCACGCACAGGTGCACTAGCACTAATGAGCACCTGGCATTTGTGCATCACTCAGTGGACAACTCAGAAGTCTGTTCTCTTCTTCAATAACATCGTCCTGGGGACCAAACTCAGGTCATCAGGCATGCTGACAAGAGCTTTTACCCAAAGAGCCAGCCCACTGGCCCCCAACTACATCTTCTCAAGACAAAGCTTCTCTGTGGTCTGAACTCTGATGAGCAGGCTAGGCTGGCTGGTGTATGTGCCTGTCTTCACCTCTGGGAACAGAAATGCACACCACCACAGTCAGACTTTGCTGTGTGTATATGCTTGAGATTAGATTAACTGAACCGTCTTCTCAGGCCTAGTGAAAGCTTCTAAAGCAAATTTGCTTTCTTGGTTATTATTGCCATATTGAGATAACTTTCTAAGGGAATAAATAGCTAGAAAGTTTACTACACTGTTACTGAGTTCCACAGAAAAGGTGTCTTGAAATAATAAAAACACTTACATAACAATCTACAAAGATTATATTATGTAAAATGCTACCTGAGCACTTACTATTTAACAACTTTAAAATCATCATTCTGTATATTTCTCATTCATTTACATAGCAAACGTAATGCAGAAAACATATAAAACATACCTCTGATAAAAATGTTTGGGCCGATTTCTGAGCTCCTACATGGAGCAGATATTCATATACGTAGAGCGCTAACCTGGAAAACAGACAAGACATTCACTGAGAGGAGGACTTTAACGTGTTTAACCACATCAATCTACATCAAAGACATTTATACACTAATAGTGACAGAAAATAAAACTTTGGCCACACCCTTTCAATGAGAATGTGTCTATATTCAGGAAGAAATTAATTATACTAATGTGTTAGGTTTTAGAGAAAAAAAACTATATATTTTTCTTACATCATCTCACTTATTCAGACATTCTCTTTGTTATACTTAATATAATCAAAAATTAATAATTCCTAAATCCCATTTTAAGGTAAATCCCATTTTCTTTCATTAGTAAGATAAATGAATTGATTGAATTTTATTACCTTTGACCTTTTTGGTGGACAATATTATTAACCCACTTATGTATACACCCAGCTAAAAATGTGTTTAGTGTCAATGTTAACACTTGTTTAAAAGTTTCTACCTTCTACTTAATCTTTAGACTTAATTATTAGACCAATCAATATTCTAGTTTATAAGACATTCAAATCCACAGATAATTTCAGTATTATGCAAACCTCAAAGTTAATATATCAGTCATTTGGAGACTTACAGTTTAAAGGTTAAAACAAAATTATATATAAATTTATTATTCAAATACATAATGTGGAGTGTGTCATATACATTTACATTGCTCTCCTTATCTTATGGGTTCAGGATTTTTAAACTGTACCATGCGGTTCAATTTCAGTTGAGCTGTTAAGATGTTATTCACAAACTCAATGAATTTGACGCAGTATTTTAATGATATCTTGGACAGATGCCCAGATATCTCACAACAGTTCAGCTTCCACTGCAGTATATTTACCAATATTGAACCAGGTTTACCGTAAATAATGCAATGTAACAATAACCACAATTCAGTATGGCTACACCACTTTTCCTGCCAAGTGAGTTTTGATTATTAAAGATTGATGGCATTTTGCAAAAGTGATAATGTTCTTCATTCCCATGAAAATACACCAAGCATCTGTCACAAAAAAAAAAATCCTAAGCAAATTAAGATGCTCTGTCCATTTAATTACTTCTCCATTTAAAATCAACAGATATTTTACTGAGGACCACTAAGTGCCGCTGAGTAGACATTCACACAGTGACTGTACGGCAGTGGCAGCGAGTGTAGAGTGAGGTGAGAAGCATGGATCTCCTCCAGTGGGGTGGCACTCTTAGGTCGCTGCTTCGCTCCCTTCCCACCCAGCGTGCCTGATGGCCATGGCAGCTTCTTTCCAATGCTGCAGCTCACAGAGGAAGTATGGCTCACCCTGCGCACACCACAGGAACTACAGGCATTGCAATGCGCTTGTGGTTTAAACAAACATTCCTGCCAGTGACTCTGAACACACACTGAACACACAGCCTGCACATGCGGCCTCTTCAGGAGCCACACTATCTTATGGTTCACTGACTATGATGGCAAATCTTACTTTGAAAAGGGAAAAACAGATTATCTCTCGGGATAGATGTGACTTGCAAAGCCAGGGTCTAACACCTACCAGTAACCACTAGACAGGAAGTGGGGCCTGTGTCAGAGGCTGAAAGCCTCTATCAAGTTTGAAGAATTTGAGAAACAGAAGGAAGCAGAGGAACGATGGTGGGCTTGTGGAGAAAGAGGCACTGGTAACAGACAGGCCCAACTGTATCTCCAAATCAGTTGAAGTTTCTCACAAAGTTCTATCCTTTATACTGACCATGTTCAAAGTTAAATTTGCCTTACCCATCTGCTTGCATGGTTCTTTGTTAAAAAAAATAATCATTAAAAAAGTTTGACTTTCAGTTCCCTGAATCTGTCAAATAGAAGAATATGTTCCTTCCATTACTGACAGATTAATTTCTATGAAAATTTTGGCTAGCTAATTCAGCATTAAATACAGTCATTCTACTTCTCAAGAGCTCCTCACAACAACAGCGCTGAAAACACTAAAATAAGAATGACTGGAAGTTCTAGTTTTAGGGCTATCATTGCTGTGACGAAACCATGATCAAAGCAACTGGGGGATGAGAGGGTTTGTTCAGCTCACACTTCCATAGCACCGCTCATCACTGAAGGAAGTCAGGGCAGGAACTCAAACGGGCAAGAAACCTGAAGGCAGGAGCTGATGCAGAGACCATGGAGGAGTGCCGCTTACTGGCTTGCTCCTCATGGCTTGCTCAACCTGTTTTCCTACAGAATCCAGGACCACCAGCCCAGGGATGTCACTACCCACAATGACCTGGGCCCTCCCCCATTAATTACTATAAGAAAATGCCCTATAGCTGGATCTTATGGAGATATTTTTTTTCAATTGAAGTTTCCTCTTTTCAGATGACTTTAGCCTGTGTCAAGCTAACATAAAACTAGCCAGGATAATTCTAGAAGAATTATTTTCTAGAATCTTTCTAGAAGAAAGATTATGCAAAAAAAAAGATACTGCTGTCTGAATACAAATATTCCAAGAACTAAAGAGAGGCATTTCTCTATCTGTGCAGGTAACTCACAACACATGCAGGTAAAATTATCAAACATAAGAGCAACAAGAAATACTTAATTGGGATCCAGTTATTATCAAATGGGGTGATTTTAAAAATACTGAATTTACTAATATTTGAAAGGCATAAACTTTTGAACTAACAGTTTCTTTCTGCGTATGGTCTTTCAGAAATTTAAGTACTTTTCATAACATACAAAATGGGTATTTAATCTTGTAGCTTATCATTTAAATATATCTATAAATCACAGTTTTGTGGTAAAAGGCCACTGTAGCAGGTAGACACTACTTTGATGAATACAAAGCCTATCAAAGAGTGTCATGAATCAAATATCTTTCTCTTTCACTTCATTTTAAGTCAGTGACAACAAATGATCTTGTTTCCATTTTGCTGCATTCTTTTATTTAGCAAGGAAAAAATATTCAAATAAAGTCTGAAATTTCCAGAATCGCTATGTGTAATTCGTACACTATTTTAGTTATGCATTACACAGTTAATAACTAGGTAGAAGCCATAAAGAACTAAAGCTTCAAAAAAAAAAAGCTGCCCCTAATCTTAGACAACTGAACTACCATGATCATGCTGTGTTTAGCTTCATTCAGTAGTTTAAGAATATGTACCCAGCAAGTACATGTGAATGAATGACTCTCTTAGATCAGGCGTCGATGCGGCACGTAAGGAATCGTTGGGTTTCATCCTCTCCAGGCATTCATGGGCAGAAATGTAAGATTTTCTCCTAGGCACTAATTCTAGCACAGCATCTCCTCAGAACATTAAGAAAGCAAGTTGGCACTAACCAAGAAAACTTCCATCCTACTGACTAGTTTTGCTAGTACTAGAGAAGGTGCTATTCAAGGCAGTAGAAGAAAAATCACTAGTCTAACCCAGCTGGCAACTCTTTGAACTAAAATAATGACCCACATGGCAAGACATGCACAAATGGTATGGAGGCCATCAACTACTTTCTGAGTGGTCTTAAGGTCCACTCCACCTGAGAAATCCCATGTTTCATACTGTAACTTTGTCCAAGACCTCCTAGTTTGGGAGGCATACAGGTCCCAGGGATGAATGTACTAATATTTCTCCTCTAAATGGGCACAGCATTAAATTGCCCTGTGAATTTTTACCTCTCAACCCACACTCCAACAGAAGTATTTCTTTGTGTAACAGACACTGGTTAGTGTGGAAACTCACAACTTAAATTACAAAACACACATGTCAGTGACACCTCAGCTTCAAATGGGACATCTGCATCACATCCCCCACAAGGCTCAGGGACCACTCGAGAAGAGGGAACAGAAAAACTAAAAGAACCAGGAACTAGGGAAAACCAGAATGAAACAATGTCTTCTAGGCATGACAGAAGTGCCTCATGGTGGTGCATGCCTTTAAACCCAGCATTCGGGAACAGCTAGTTCCAGGACAGACTCCAACCCTGTCTCAAAAAACCAGAAAAAGGAAAAAAGGAAGGAAGGAAGGAAGGAAGGAAGGAAGGAAGGAAGGAAGGAAGGAAGGAAGGAAGGAAGAAAAGAAGAAATGCTTCACTCAAGAACTCACAGCATGGTGGCTCCTATACAAGACCCAGCCAGCCAGCATTCTCACAAGCCCCCATCCCTGAGGGTCCATGGATAGTTGATGAATTCTGGGGAAAGAATAATTTTCTTTTAGGGTGTGGCCCTTGGTAGGTCAATCACATTCCATCAGATGGCTCTAAATTCATGAGTATATGGGTAGCTCAAAGTGAAGCTGATGGGTTGATTACAGAGAGAGAGAGAGAGAAAGAGAGGGGAAGAAAGGGAGAAAACACAAAGTTGAGAGAGAGGTAGAGGTAGATATTTGGGAGGTATTGGGAGGAGTAGATGGGCCAAATACCACTAAAATACATAGAATAAAATTCTCTGCATTAATAAAAAATATTTTTAATATTTGTTTTCAGTAAGATAAAGTACAGTTCCTCACTGCTAACATTATGGAAGTAACACCGTCACATTAGTTCCAAATAACTACATAAAAAGACAATTAAAAATTTAATTGGTTTATTACTGTGCAGTATATTTCATGTGGGTTTTTTACTGTTATTTTAATTTTATAAAAATCTTCAAAAGGAACTAACAACTTCCCTCTTTCTTATTCCCTTTTAACAGGAAATAAAGCAAGATTAGGGAATCTCAAAGGACAGTAGACTGTTTCGTGAAGGACATTCTATGAAAACCATAAGTAGGGCTGGAGAGACGACTCAGTGGTTAATAGTACAAGCTGATCTTCCAGAGGACCCTAATACCCACATAGCAGCTCACAACTATCTGTAACTCCAGAGGATCCAACATTCTCAAACCATACAGACATGCATGCAGGAAAAACACCAATACACATAAAATAAAAATAAATAAATCATTTTTTATTTTAAATTCGTAAGTACTCAATATTTTAGTGTGTGTGTGTGTGTGTGTGTGTGTGTTGGGGGGTGTTCAAGACAGGGGTTCTCTGTAGCGTGGAGCCTGTCCTGGAACTAGCTCTTGTAGAACAGGCTGGCCTTGAACTCAGAGATCTGCCTGCCTCTGCCTGCCTCTGCCTTCCACGTGCTAGAATTAAAGGTGTGCGCCACCACCACCTGGCATCTATAGTTTATATTTAAAAACAACAACAACAACAAAAAACCCTCACTTCCCATGCTTAGACCTTAAAGCCTAGTATCAATGACCAGAAAAGCATTAAAGAATAGATTCTCTTATGAAAACAGTAAAAACTGATTGAGGCCTCACATTTTCTCTTCAAAAGGGATCCTATACATCCACTTCACATAAGACTTGGACACACTAGGGAAGGCCTTCCTTAAGCACTCCCTGGCCCCCTTAAATGACTAATTAGGACTGATTCTTTGAGAGTTCAGCAAATTGTTCCTGAGACATCATCTCTGACTCTTACTGTTTCAATTCTGCTTTGTGTCTTCAGTCCTTGCTCATTCCTGAATGACGGCTTCCAGGTTCCAGACACTAAATCTTCAAAGAACGCTGCAAAGGGTACCAACTTTTGACCATCATGATCTCCTCTTTCTGCCAAGAACTGCTGAATCACCTCAAGCAAGGCCACACATCCCATCTTCCTTATAATCACAAAGAGGGACCCACCCAGCCCTTTCATTATTGCCTATTCTGCTTCAAAGCAGCCAAGAGTGGACATCCATACCACAAAGATCTGGGTTACAGATCCCAGAGAGAGGAAATTTATGACAGTAATACATAATTTACATTTTTTATTTTAATTGTTACGTGTCTTTCAAATACAAGTGAGATAGAGACAAGACAATTCTCTTCCTAACCCACTACATTAACCCAGTATTGACCAGTGACACAGATCAGTGTCCAAATGTAACTCCTGGGTGATAAAACGCCAGCAGTTTGTCAGATTACAGTCAGCTACAGAGTCTCAAGAAGCATTTGGCAGCCACTAAAAGGCTACTCTAGGGTCTGAAAGCAGTTATTAGCAGAGGAACTAGATCAGTCTGATCAAATGTTTACTAGCACTTGCAACCTGGTGTTAAGGAGGTGTGAAAAGTTAGAAATCTGTTTCTAACATTGTCTTTTCAAACTTCCTCATTATTAACAGTTGGACTAAGAAACAGACTTGGAGTGTCAAAGCTGTGAAACCACACAATAATGCTAACACCAAGCTTCTTTTAAGTCATACTAAAAATGTCTGTTTCTCCATATCCTCAAGATCAGTTGGCACAAAAAAGGACACAAATGAAAGACTTGTCTTTTACTGGATAGATGAGGAGTGAGGCACGCACGGACATGCCCACACACACATGCATGCACACATGTACACACACACACACACACACACACACAAAGCATTACTTTGTTGTTGTTTCATGTTCGGAGTAGAGGCAAACAATAAATGACTGGATATACCCAGAAACAGAAAACACTTGCCTCCTGCAACCAGGCAAGTTAAAAACTAAATGTTTAATACCAGCTTTGGAAAACTGCAAAGAGCAAAAATACAACAATAAGAATTTTTACAGAACTAATCAACAGTTGTGAAAATACAATCACTCAGAATTTAAATAAAACTCCATCCACAGTCACCAAGATGGCTCCCACAGTAGAGGGATTGCTGCCCAACACTGATGATCTGAGTTCAACCCCTGAGATTCACCTGAATGACCAAGAGAACCAACTCCTGCAAGTTGTCCTCCTCTGACCTCCACATGTGTATTGTGCAGTGTGCACATACGTATACACACAGGATTAAATAAATAAACATTTAAAAATTCCATCTACTTGTCAAGCTAAGTTCTATGTGCTAGGAACACTTGAGGCCACACTTGAAAACAACACTTGCTCTCATTCAGCCTGAAGATAATTCTCAGGCTCTTACTTGCTCTGGAATTTTGAAATCCACAAATGAAGTCAGGATCCATCTGCTGTGTGTGCTGTCTGCATAGAGCAGATTGTTATGCTCGTCCGGAGCACCAGTGGTAGCATCACTGGTCATAAAACCTTAGAAGCTTTTCTGTAGTTGACTTTGTTTTGGAATTTTAGTACCAAACTAGTATGTCACTGAACTTCCACTTCAGGGGAGTGAATGGAGCTGGATCTGCCTGCCCCCTGCTCCCCTGCTTTTTTAAGCTATGGCTTGTAACCCCAAGTGGAGTCACCTAACTGAATATGGCAGTAGAGAAATTTGGGGCTACAGACTTTGAACATACAATCACCAAAACGTCATTACAAATCAAACAAGCCGCTCACCAAAGCAGCTCCTGGCAGTGCTGGCCTTGCTGGATGTGCAGCCTCACTGCAGGCGTGGGTCTGAGCACATCCGCACTCTGTACTGTGCATTCCACCGCACCACGCAGGACACCAAGCAACGCTGCCTCAAACAACTCAACCCAGACTCCAGACTTTTCTGCTGTGAATGTGTTTCTAACATGCACACAGTTGTCCACTTTTTTAAAGAAATATATGGCTTGAATTATTAAAAAAAAAAGACTTTTCATCTTTTCTAGCATCATTCCTCATCATGTATGAAGCTAGGTTATCTTTGGATTTAGGTATATTAGAATGTTTGGTTTTAAGAACTGATATATTATTTACTTCCTTCTATTTCATTTAAAAGGTTAAATTTTGGTTTGGTACTATAGAATAACTTCCAATTTCTGAAACGCCCTAAATATACTTCTGCCATTTTGTACCAGTGATGTTCTCAGCACTGATGATTAATTTTCAAAGTATCAGTCAACACTGAGAAAATGGTGTGTACAAATATGTGCAGCTGTGGCTGTGAACATGTGTAGGACAAACGTTAACACTGGCTGTCTTCACCTACTGAGTGAACAGCAAGCTCTTGGGACCCTAATATGTCTGTCCTCACAAGAAGATGAAAAATTTTTTTTAAGAATTTCATATTTGAGCTGTATTTATGCCATTCTCCCCTCCCTTCAATTCCTTCTGGGTCACTCCCAACTCCTCAGTTTCTTAACCTGCAATTGCAATTGATACGTGTATTATGTATGCCTTAGCCACTGTTCTGCTGCTGGGAAGACACCATGAATAAGACAACTCTTATAAAAGTAAGTATTTAATTGGGGGCTTGCTTACAGTTTCAGAGATTTAGTCCACTGTGGCAGGGAGCATGGCAGCACATGGTGCTGGAGCAGTACTGAGAGCTACAACCTGATCCACAGGCAGAAAGAGAGAAAAACTGGGCCTGGCAAGGTCTTTTGACACCTTAAAACCCACCCCCAGTGACACACTTCCTCCAACAAGGCCACACCTCCTAATTCTAATCATTTCAGAGAATTCCACTCCAGGATGTCTTAGCATTCAAACCTATGGGGAACACTCTCTTTCAATCCACCACAATGTGTGTGTGTGTGTGTGTGTATTTGCATATTAAGTTTATAAACACAACCTGTTGAGATGTATGCATGTGTGTATATATATTAAGTTTGTAAGCACAACCTGAGATCATTTAGCGTTGCTCCAATATTTTTTGTAACTGATCTTTTGGGATTAGCTCACCTACCAGGGGCTCATTCCTGTAGAACATTGATTCTCCCTCTCTCAGCAACCATTAATTGCTTAGAGTTCTTTTGGAGCAGTGGTTCTCAACCTTCCTAATGCTGTGACCCTTTAACAGGGTTCCTCATGTTTTGGTGACTCCAACCACAAAATTATTTTATTGTTACTTCAGAACTGCAATTTTGCTACTGTTATGAATCAAAATGTAACTATCTGATATTCAGAATATCTGACGTGCAAGCCCTGTGGAAAGGAATCACAGCTAAGGTTGGGAACCATTGTTCTAGAGGCTAAGACTCATGAGCACCCCCACCCATATTGGCATGTGTACTGGTTCACTTTTTGGGGGTTTTGTTTTTTTGTTTTTTGTTTTTGTTTTTTGACACAGGATTTTGCTGTAGTTTTAGAGCCTGTCCTAGAACTAGCTCTTGTAAACCAAGCTGGCCTCGAACTCATAGAGATCCGCCTGCCTCTGCCTCCTGAGTGCTGGGATTAAAGGCGTGTGCTCAAGTTGGCACAGGCCAGTCATTTGGGAAGAAACAACTTCAATTATGGAAAAGCCCCCACTAGGCTGCCTTGTTGACATGCCTGTCGTGCATTTTCTTGATTGATGTGATGATGCAGGCAAACCCAGACCACTGAGGACGGTCTTGGGTGTTAGGAGAAAACAGGCAGATCAGGACAAGAGGAGTAAGCCAGCTAACAGCACTCCTCCATGGCCTCTGCTCCTGCCCCAGGTCCCTGCCCTGACTGCCCTGACAGTGAAGTAAGGCCTAAGAGATGTAAGCTGAAATCAACCCAACTGTTTATGGTCATGATGTTTGATCACAATAGAAACCCAAAGAGGGCATGCCAATTACAGTTGCCATTTTGGAGGAATCTTATTTAAACATCCATATTGTTGAAATTTTTGGATGCAGCTATAGTGGTATATTATTTGTATTTTAATAAATAAAGCTTGCCTGAAGGTCAGAGGGCACAGAAGCCATAGTAGTCAGCCATACAGGTAACCCTTCTTCTCTTCCAACAACAATGTGATACCAGCTTCAAAAGCAACAGCACTCAAACGACTTGGCCGAACTATTGAAATTGATTGAATTGTTACTGCTACAGAGAAAACAATATGAAGCACTAATAAAAAAATATAATGATAAATCTGCACCATACTTTAATATTAAGAACTGTTTTCCTGTGACATTCTGAAGTTTGCAGTTTTCTCAAGGTTAATAACTTCAGCGTTGAAATGAGATCAAGAAGAGGGAAGAAGTCAAGTGAAAGAAAAATGTTCTAGAATAACTACTTTATTAAAAACGTGTAGGTATATATTTAAAGCCAATGAGATCTAAATAGTTCTCACTACTGATTGGTTGTGAGCTACCTTCTCCATACTGAGAAAGCAAAGACTACTTGCTGCTAGAACACAATGGGTGTGGAGATTTACTAAGGTTAATTGCTGCTCACAGGGATGCCCTAGCACCCAGTAACAACACTGCACCATGCAGCACCGCCACCACGGCAGCACAGATGAACATTAGACAGGACTTCACCAAAAAGCTGGAGGCGCCATTTCCCCAAGTCCTCATTGGTCAGTTTTACAACATAATAAATTTTTCTTCATACACACATTTGCTAGCAGTCAAAGTATAATAACTAACCAAATATTCCTAAATAGCAGAAAAATGATTTAATCCAGCCTCATTTTCTTAACACAAAGTTGTTTTACTTTTAGAAAAGGAACAAACAACACATAATAAGGGTCCATTTTCACTTTTGAAGTGAAATTGGATTTCTGTTCTAGTGTATAAAAAATTGATATCATAGTTCATAATCCAGTTTGATTGCTTTTAATGTTTAAGCATTATTTAAAGGTCTTTTCTTCAATTTCACTGTATAACAAAATTTCATTACATTAAATAATTACACTATTTTAAAGAAAATTATTTTTCTTTAAAGACTATACTTTAGTGTCTTTAATGAAGTTCTTATTAAATTTTATATTGTATTTATTCAAGGCATGGTTATCACCACTTATACAAAAAATTCAAAGATAGAAAAATAGGAATTATCTTTCGAAATTACTTCAAAAGTCAAAAAGTATCTAAATCTTGATACTGTGGGGCTGAGGATGTAGCTCAGGTCACAATGTTTGTCTCACATGCACAAACCTTGGCTCAACTCCCAACACTATGAAGTAAAAAAAAAATTAAACATCTTTGTAAATTAGAATAGAATAACTCTACCTCTAGATTTTATTAAAGAGTTTAAGATAGTTTAACTAGCAGCAAAAGGATAAAAAATAGTATGTATGTAAACATCTATGGAAAGTATTAAGCTGTAAGGTTAATACAAATGGAAGTATACAGAACAGAACACCATGAGCTGCAATGTACTGACAAAACCAAATGCTGGCAAAGGCTGGAGAACGACAGAAACTTCCTCCTCTGCTAGTGGAAATAGAAAACTGTACAGCAACTTTGGAAGACAGTTTGGCTGCTTTACACAATGATATAATTATATTATAATCTAAAAACTAAAGGAAATAATTAAAAGAACTAAAGAAAATTTGGATTTAACAAAAAATCCAACCACTAGTGCCCCTTGGTATGTGCCAAATAAACTGAAATGTTAGTCAGGACCGAAACCTGCTCAGAGCAGCTTTACTGATGACTGCCTAAGCTTGGAGCAGGCTACATGACAACCGTGGGAGGCGGAAACAATGAACGGACAACTGCAGCACAGCGGGCACTAGAATATACGCAATGGTGAACGTGAAGGGACGCTCACCCACCGGAGCATGTGGCTCTGGCAGTCCTGGCAGTCCTTGCCCTCCTTGCCCTTCTACCCCATTCCTTCTGCCTTGTTAAACCACTGGATTAAACTCCTAAAACTAGCCATCAAGGTTACTCTTCTGTTAAGTTATACCCAGTTCCTCCTCCTGAAGCTGACTACCAAAGTGCCCAATTAAAGTTAAACACCTCATCCTAACACAGGGCTGCCCGTTTTCCTATGGCCACATCTGTGTCCTCTCTATCCAGAGACAGTCCTTTGCTCCCCCAGGACAAATACCCCTGCCCCTTTCCTTTGTCCCCTTCCCACTCTCCCTTTGTCCCCCATCTCCTTACCAAGGCATCCTGGTCCATCCTAACACAGACCTCCCCTTTTTCTCCTCTTAACAATTACACCTGCAAAGGGTCATCTGCTGCTGTTTTTCTGTCTGAGTTACAAAGCAGCCACTTTTCTTCTCCACTTAATAAAGAATTTCTCTGTGAAAACAGGTGTTTGGGTATAGTTTGTGCCTTATCTAGGGCCTGGGAGGCAACCCCTCACTCTGCGTGTGTGGTCCCCTTCAGAAAGAAATCATGAGAAGGCTGGGAAGACATCTAAATGCACAGTGCTGAAAGCAAGTCCCAACACCCATCTGCCTACAATGCATCTGCCAAGTCTCCAGTCCTACCTCTGTCAACATCACCGCCATTTGAGTATTATGTTAGCTATGTGCTATTAAGCAAGGCTAATGCTTAAAATCCACTTTCTCTTTCCTCTAAAAATTACTGAAAGAGTTTTACCCATGGTAAATGCCGGGAATGTCACTGTCCTCCACTCCTCAGTATACAGAGGGAAGTGCTTGGCTAGACGGGTCACAGAGCCTAAATGAGACTCTGCTACTATTAATCTGCTAAAGGGACACAGCATTGAGCTCACCCCTGATGACTTTTTACTGCACCAGAGGTCAGTGCATCTCACAACCCTCATCAGAGAAGTTTCTATTGTAAGTAGCTGGTGACTAAGACTCCCACAACCAGTCAACATGCAGAGAAGAGAGTACAGCATGCTCATCCCTAAATGAGCCATCTACATCATACCCCCACCCCCGCCAGGTTCACGGATCATGGAGGGAGATGGGGCCGGAAAAAGTACAAAGGCCAGGCAGTGGCTGACTGCAAAGAAAACGTCTTCTGGACATGCAGCCTCACACTTAACCTCATAGAGGTCGTGACAGAAATCACAAGACCTGTGAGAGCCCTCACTAGACTAAATCCCACCATGGAGAGGAACTATTGGCAGTTTCTGTGAGAGGAAGAATCTGTTCCTTGGGCGTGCAGTCCCCGGTAAGTTCACCACGCTCTGGTGGAAGGTTATCTACCCAAGAATTTATGAGCAGCTCAAAATGAGTTTAAAAAATAAATTGGATACAAATTTAGGTGGGGAGGGAAGAATGGGTGAGTCTGGGAAGAGCTGGGAGGGGGTGAACATGATTAACACACAATTTGAAATAAAAAGCAAATTAAATTTTTAAACCGGTAGACAGATTTCAGAAGTTTAATACCAGAGAAGGAAGACCTAACCTCAATAATATAGACATAAGGCAATTTTCCTCTTATTTTTTAGAGTGTATATATATATGTGTATGTGTGTGTGTGTGTGTGTGTATGAAATCACATTTAAAACTATTATTTTAAAGCCACAAATAAAAACAGAATCACAGGGGTATCCACATCCTTAGAAAAGCCATTTCCTAGTTTGAATTCAATATATTTAGATATCAATGGCATTGGCTTTTAGGAATTCTTTACTAGACAACTGTTTTGTGTGTGCACACAGTGGGAGGGATTATATATTGTGCTGCATGTATCTGTGCATGCATATGGAGGCCAGATGCCAATCTTCGTAATGTTCTACAGAAGGCATCCACTTTGTGTTTAGAGACAGGGTCATTCTCTGGCCTGGAGTTTACCAAATACATGATGCTGACCAGTCAGCAAGCTCCAGGTGGTGTCTGATCCTAACACACACACACACACACACACACACACACACACACACACACACACACACACACGGGGGTGGGGGGGGATGATTGTTTTTCACATAATGGGTACTGGGAGTTCAAACTCAGGTCTTCAATCTTACTTGGCAAGCAGTTTGCCAACTGAGCCCTGACCTTTGACAACTCTGAAGCATCCACTTTGTATATAAAAAGTAACAAAAAGGAAGCATGAATTTAAAACAAAGAATGTATAACAATCAAGTTTAGAAAGTTAGTAACATGCAACTATTTTAATTAGGCAAAATTAGAAACAAAACTATTTTCAAACACCCTAAGAAACTCTAAGTACACGCACTATACTAGGCACTATCAGCAGTTAGTAAGTTTCTAGTACCTCTATAACGTAAGACAAAAACAAAAAAATACAGATCCTGCCCTCAAGGAATTTTCAGACTTGTTAATGGGCAAGATATACAATTAAAAATAAGACAAAAACTAAAATGTTGTGCATAGTGGTTATGCAGAGAGTCAAGAAAAAAATCAAGACTTCAGTATGGAAAGACACTATAATAAGAAATCCTTAACATAAATATTTTAACTAACAGAGGAAATTGCATTACATGTGGCATTAAGGGGAAAACAGGATTTAAAAAAAAAAAGAATAAGACAAATGAATTGTCTACAGTTGTGACAATGGCAGCCCATTGAAAGTCCACTATCTGTTTAAAAGTAGTGGAAAGTGCTCATAAGGCATTATGTTATTGAGATTTATTATTATGTTACTGAGATTTATTTCTAAATAGCAAGATGTGGTAGAAAGACTTCACTCCATTGTTATAGAATAATAAACAGAAACATATCTGGTGGTCTATGGTTTATAAAATACTTCCACAGATGAAAGTAAATTATTAACTAAATTAACAATAATTTGATTAAGAATTAGTTCTAATAATTTTCTTTTACTTGGTTCAACTTTTAGTAGATAAAGCTATATTCTGTCCATTTTTAAGTGATAATATTTTTATCTAGATGAAATTTCCTAACTCATATTTAGATTATTATGAAAAGCTCCAAATACAGAAATGTATTTAATAGATAAAAACATAAAAATAAAAAATACATAATAGAAATTATGTTTTGAAAATTTAGATGATGTTATTTTGATTGGTGAATATATAGAAATGTTTTAAATATATCTCCATGTAGAATCAAGAGATGAAAGAAATAAATGAAGACATTCAATTAAATAACAGATAAATTTCTATATACCTAATTTCCAGTCAGTTATACTAACAAGCATTTTACAGCCCTGACTGCCTATGTCAATGAAAGAAAATAAACTAAAATGTCTTCACTTCCAAAAACCAGATTAAAATAATCAAGTAAGATCCTTGACTTTAGGGGAAAAAAAAAGATTTCAGCAAAATTACCAAATTTGAAAGCAAAACTAAGGAAATAGCTAACATAGTTAGCATTCCAGACCAACAGTACACTTTGAAGCATATTAGTAAACCCAATAAAATTAATTTAACAAAAATAACTTTAAAGTCTGTGCTTTAAAACAAAACAGAACAGAACAAAAGAAACAAACAAAAACCTTGGGGCTGGAGAGACAGGTAGGTGGTCAGAAACAGTCTTTTCTACAAGTCCTGAACTCCAGCTCTGGGGATCTCATGTTCTCTCTCTCTCTCTCTCTCTCTCTCATACACACACACACACACACACACATACACACACACACACACACACACACACTTAGGCACACAATTAAAAAATAAAAAGAAATCATCACCAAAAAGACTTGTACAGAATGACAGGTATGAGTTAACCATGGACTGCAAAAAAACAGGTTAATGGAATTCAACTTCAAGTTGACTTTTTGGCACTAAACTGCCAAAACTTATCTTAATACACACCAACAATCGGTAGAACCTAGAAGGGAAAAACACCTTAAAAGAGGAGCAAGAGAAGACAAGCCATGAGTATTGGCTGAAAGTGTCAGGAACGCACACCTAGGAAAAGACTCCAACACTTCATCTGTTGGGTACTGGAAGGCTTCGTTTTACTTGACATGACTTCAGCATGTCATGTTACATGGATGGGGCAAAATTAAACTCGATACATTGAAACCCCTTTTTTGTAACAATTTAGAGTTATTTAAAAATGTTATGAGGGATGGCAGGATGGGTCAGTAGTAGGTAAAGGCATGTGCTACATAAGCCTGCTGACCTGAATTCAATCCCAAGAACCCACATAAAGGCTAGGGAGAGAACCAACTCCAGTTATCGTCTGACAGACATGTACATGCAAAGGCACATGCATGGGCACACTCACACATACCATATACAAAAGCACATAATAACAATAATAAATTGAAAATTGAAAGCAATTCAACATGAATCTTAAAAAAGAAGAGAAAAACATTATAAACTGGTAAACGTATCTCCTAGGGTTTAGGAACTGGGCTTCTACGACCACGGAAGGAGGAAAGAAGGGAGTGTTGAAGCTGGATATTAAATAAAGCATTATAGAGGCTTTATTCACTGAAGACAAGTTTAGACAACTCCCCCCAAGTTCAAAAACAGGCAATCTACTTCTTACTAAAATGTGGCCAGAGAGAATAAAAATACCTTCCTTCAAAACTAAAAAGCAACTGAGACTAGGAAACAGGAGTCTGAAACTTAGTCCCCTGTACTTAGGAAAATACTGCAAACTGTCACAACTCCATACCTGTCATGAAAGAAATATTGCCCACTAATGTCACTTTGTAACCAAGTAAAGGACGCAGTGGCAGACTCACCTATAGATGTTGAACCTAAGGCATCCTCTAGCATAGATGTCACCAATCTTCCTACCATGCACCCCTCAAACAAGATAAACTGCGTCTCCACAGTGTGTCTGGGCAGTTACCTCCTGTGCACTGAGTGTTCCAAGGTTTCCACATTCAAATGAGGTGGTATAAAAGGATGACATGGAAACACCTTGTCCTAACTGTCAAGGCATACTCAACCAAGTCTCTGGCAGCTAGTTTAGCAAGGAATACAAGACAAGCAGAGTAGCAACTAAGTGGTAAACTACATCACCATGAAGTGCCTGTCTAAAACAGGGTGCACGGTCTAAGCACATGTGCCCTTTCTAAACTCCCCTGGCTGTCAGCTTTGCAGCACAGATAATTTCTATGTCCTCTATTACGTGAATCCTTTTAACCTAATCAACACTATAATTTTAAAGTGTACATTTATCCCAAAACAGTTGGAAGGGATAAATTATACTAATATTGACAATTACAAAGTCAGTGAAATAGAAAATGTGTTATAATAAGGTCAAGGTACTGATCAGATCACTGTGCCATTTCAGCATTTTCTTGGTGTATCAAAATATAATTTAAGAATATAATTAAAATAATTTAGCAAAAGTCTTTCTTCCTTAATTGACTGTTCTAAACATCTGCAAAATTTAACAGCACAATTGCTTGCAGATAAAGCAGAGATATGTGTACAGCTTGTTTGTTAGTAAGCAGCTTTTTCTAGGATCCACACTAATACCTAAAACACACACCCACACCCACCCACCCCCAACACACACACATTTTAACACCTTCTGCAGCAGAGACTGTAGGATGCATATAGCATTACTCTTCTCAGGAGTGAGAAACCAAATTTCCAGTGCAGATTGGACCTCTGTTACAGGAATTACATAATTCGTAACTATAAGAGTTTAACATTTAAACTTTTTTAGATTTTGAGGCTAAAGTAATAATTATATTTGCAACATTTGCATTTTTGCTGACACTTGACAGTATTAGTGGGAAAAGGAAACACAAAGAGGAAAAGGAGGGAATCTGCCCCATTAATCCTTACAACTCAATAAGTAAAATGTAAAGATGGAATGTTTCAAAATTTATTCAGTGTCAGAAATTAATATGGAAGGCAAAAAAATTATAATCTACTGGTTACTCCAGTTTACTTTAGTCTCAGTATAATTATCCCATTTTTAAGTCTACTGTGTCTTCTGATAATTTTAAGTACTCTTCCCTTTCTGTAAGAGTGACAGAAAAATATATTTATAAGACTAACGAGTCCTCAAAGCATAAAAAGTTGCCAGCAGAGTATCTCGCTTCCAATCCTCATGTAAAAAGCTCAAAGTCATTCTATCCGAGCAAAAAGTAAAAACCAAGCAAACGGAAAAAGTAAGCTATTCTTAGATGTAGAAAATAAATGAGGTCACTGCCCAAAAACCCAGAGAGGTACAGAGGCACATACAACGAACCACAGCTTCCTAAAGAGTTTCCTGAGCAGAAACTTCAGAGAAGGGAAATGAGGAGGAAATGAGGGAGGGATGGAGAGAGATGAAGGAAAGAACAGAGGGAAAACATGTGAAACTTAAAGAAAACCTGTAGGTCAAAAGTAAAGTGCTAGAGAAACTTATACCTCAGTGATGCTAAACAAATATCACACTAAGGATTTCTACAAACACCTTGAGGAAACACATAATCCCAGAAGCTTACTTAAAATACATATCTGACATATGTGTGTGCAGAGATAATTTTTAATGGCGTTACACAACAGAGGGCGACAATGTTCCCTTCAAGAGCTGTATGTCTATCAAAAACCCAAGCTTTGGTTTCAGAAACCTCCCACTGAGTTCTCAGTACAAGAGACTCCCAAAATAAAATGGGCAATTGTCATTGCCCTTGCTTTCCTCCCAGAACTTGAGGGTGAGACCCTACTGCTGAAGACACCACACACTTCACACACAGGTCTTGGAAGAACCGAGCTAGAACAACTTCCAGAGGATGAGTTCTCACGGTATGGAGGGTGCTCTGAAAGCTGCTAAGAAAGCAAACAATGATACTCTCATCCAGCTGTAAAGCCTGTGAACCACAGCAACCACAGCCTGGCAAGACACCCCAACAGTGCAATAACAGCACTACCATCTCGGGGGGGGGGGCAACCAACAGCTGTCTAATCTGACATCCGTACCACTACGCTGGAGAGAATTCGTGTCTACTGCCGCACACCTGAGCCACTACCCATGGCTGGAGAGATCATAGAGAAGAATCTACCATTGTCACTTCCTAAACTACTAAAACTTCCAGATTACAAATACTTAAATGCACAAGTATAGCTTTTACCCCTCATCAACGTAGCTTTTTTTGTCCCCAGCAAATGGAGATTACTACAGAGATCCATAAGTGGTCAAATACAGAGAATATGGGACTACGGAGTACCCACACAAATGGTACACCTACAACAAAACCTGTACATCTAAGGCTCAGAGAACATGCAGAAGAGAGGACAGGAAGCTGGTAAGAGCCAAAGGACCCCAACACCTGCTGAGAGATAGTCCTTCCAGACATGCCAGGGATGCTATACCCATATAATCTCAACAATATGGTTTCCTCCACAAGACCTGCACTAGTCAACATGCCAACAGAGGTAGATGAAATTTCACAAGGTCCCACTCCTAGATGAAGCGCTACAGGCAATCAATGGCTACTGAGATTGTGAGAATAAGTCTTCTCCATGGATGAGCCCACTGATAGGTCCTCTTATCCCAAGTCACTAGCCTTAAATACATGTACACAGGAGCAACACTAAACGGATTCAGTAGGGAGGGAGGCTGTGTGTGTGTGTGTGTGTGTGTGTGTGTGAGAGAGAGAGAGAGAGAGAGAGAGAGAGAGAGAGAGAAACAGAGACAGAGACAGAGACAGAGAGAGTACTACAGAAGAAGAGATTATGAATTTGAGGAGTGAATAAAGAGGAAGGAGTAAAAGTGGTTAAAATCAGTACCCATGAATGGAATGCTCAAAAAAAAAAAAGGCTATTTAGACCTTTTTAAATGTTCAGTTATATCAACAGGACAAAAAAGAGCTACACTGTTTGCATATAGCAGAATTCGGAGCAAGTTATCCAGGTTTAGAAGAGCCTTATACAGAGCAAGGCAGTCAGTACTGTGAGCCATTGCAAACTCTGACAACCAATCAACAAAGCACGAGGTTAAGAACCAGTGTCGTAGAGACTTTCACATTACTCCATCTGGAACTGGCAGGTCAGCAGCCATAAACCAGTGAGCACACAGCTCGGTTCAACACTGTTCTCCAACAAGATATAATCGACAACTAGAGGCTACTTCTGACAAGCGCAGATCACACTTCTCAAGCTCACCTGGGTATTCACGAACACGGAACACTTTCTGCATCCTCAAACAATCCCCACTAAGTCTAGAAGAACAGAGAGTGTTCTTCTATCTGCTCCAAATGACAGGACAGTGAAGCCAGAAAGCAGAGAGAGAATGACGGCACTTCCAAACATCACTATGAGCAAAACGGAATCTCGAGGAATTATGAAATACTTTTAACAAAAATAAAAATATACCTCACTGAAATACATGGGACATAAAAAAGAATACTTAGAAAATTACAGGATTCAGTGCACACTTTAGAAAGAAGTAGTTAAATGCAATAGTTAAACTCCCATCAGAGGAAAGTAGGGAAATAGCAAGTTAAATCCAAAGTAAGCAGGAAAAAGTACTAGAAATTTGATTTGAAAGCAATTAAATTAAACAAACACACAAAACAAAAGCAATATCTAATTGCTTCAAAAAGTAAATCTTTTGCAGGGGAGAGGTTGAGACAGGGTTTCTCTGTGTAGCCTCTGCCGTCCTGAAACTTGCTCTGTAGACCAGACTGGCCTTGAAGTCTGCCTCCCAAGTGCTGGGATTAAATGCATGCACCACCCCAGCCCTACAAGTAAATCAGGACCATCCCATGGTATGTGGAGTGGGGAGAAAACACAAAACCCTAACACCATAAACATGATAGATCTCATGAACATTAAAAGGAAAATAAAAGATAGCATAAACGACTCCACACCCACAAATACTTGAATAAACTTATATAAAATAGACAACCAGTCACTTGAAAGTCAGAATATTAAGCTGGGCGGTGGTGGCACATGCCTTGAAGCCCAGCACTCAGAAGGCAGAGGCAGGCAAATCTCTCTGAGTTTGAGGCCAGTCTGGTCTACAAAAGTTCCAGGACAGGCTCAAAAAACCAAAAGAAAGTCAGAATATGTCCAATAATTACAGAGAGTTAGAAAATCCTAATAGGTTTAGGTTTATATCTGTAACGAAGATTAAATCAATAATTTAAAACTCTCCCAAGTAGAAAGCAATTAACAAGATGTATTTACTGATAAATTTTAATATTTAAGAACTACATTATACCAATCTCTATACTCTCTTCCATAACATAGAAACAAATAAATAACTACTAACATATAATTAGCCAACATTACACAAATATTGAAAACCAGGCAAAGTCACTGTAAGAAAACTACAGACTAATATCTGTTCCAAATACAAATATAAAACTCAAAAAGATATCAGCAAATCAAATCAATTCACCAATACATAAAAGAAATTATATAGCACAACTGGGATTTAGTCCAGATATGCAAAGTGTGGTTCAATGTTCAAAACTGAAATCATATAACTGGTATCAGCAGATTAAGGAAAATAAATGATCACAACATGCACAAAGAGCATCTGACAAAAATCAAACACCAGTCTTTGTAACAACTCTCACAGTCTTAGAAGAGTTTCTTCACCTCAAAAATGTCTACAGTAACCTACAACTAACAATAATCATTTTAGGATGTATGTGTGGTGTACTTACACATGTATGTGCAGGCTGAGTACCCCATGCACACAGAGGCCAAAGATGTATGTCTGCTCTATCATGATCCACTGAACTAAGAGTTATGCTAGAGACCAGGAAACCCCAATAATCCCTTCTTTGTGCACCAACACACATAAGGAGGTTACAGGCACATGTTTCAGCTATAACCAGATTTTTATATGGATATGCAAATATTAACTCAGATTCTCAACATGGTTGAAGATTTCTTTTCCAACTGAATGAGAATGCTACCCATAGATGCACATACTTGATTGAAATCTTGGTCCACACTTGGTGGAACTCCTTGTGAAGGATCAGGAGGTGTAGACTTGTTGGAAGAGGCGTGTCACTGGGTCTGGGCTTTCAGGTTTCAAATGCCCAGACCATTCCCAATAAGCCCTTGCCCTCACCCTCGTCCTCTTTCTTTCTGCCTGTTGCTTGTGGATCAGGTGGGAAATCTTAACCACGGCTCCAGTGCCTGCCTATCTCTGCTCCCCTGCTTCCCATGATGGTCATGAGTTATGACCCTCTGGAACTGGGAGTCACCAAATTAAATGTTTTTACAAGTTACCTTGGTCATGGTGTCTATTCACAGCAAGAGAAAAACAGCTAAAACAAAAGCCGGTGCCAGGGAGTAGCATATGGCTATGACAGGCCTGACCATGCTGGGGTTTTCTGGAGGAGTGTGGAAGACTTTGGGACTTTGGACTAGGAAAGCAAATCCTGAAAGCAGGGTTTAACGGGCCTTTCTAGTAGAAGTTTGGACGACAGTAGATCTGAGAGGGTTCTGAGGGAAACAATATTAGCAACTGAGCCTGAGACTATTCTTGTCATACTGGCAAATGTGGCTGCTTTCTGCCCTTGTCCTAAGATCTGCTTGTGGCTAAACTGAAGTGTTCCAGACAAATTTTACCGGCAAATAAGATTTCAAGACAGCCTAATATTGACCTGTAGTGTAGTTTCCAGTGATCATTCTTTTGCAGATCTACAATGAAAAGGAGAAAATACAACAAAAGGGAAAAAATACAAAATGTGTAGTCTGAGGAAAAACAAGAGTATCAGGAACTTTAATGTTGGAGCTCTGGTTTACTCTGAGAGAGATAAAAGAAAGGGATGAAGACGGCAGTGCTGTATGGGCGAGAACCACCCAGCTAAAGCCGCCTCTGTGAAAAGAACAGGCCTAAGGAACTGTGTGTTCCTGAAGAGCAACACCAGATCACAGCTGACGCCAAGGCTGTTCCAGGAGGGGCAGGCTCCATTCCAAGGAGACAGCAGACTCGGCTGTATTAGCTGAGTGGCTTTAGTAATGAAAGATACGGGAGTAAAGGGGTTGTGGAATCTTCCTCCAAGGTTAAAGAAAGTAGCTGAGGTCAGGCGTGTGGCTTGGGAGTCCCTGCATGGAGACACGGAGTAGCTATTATGTGAAGCTGTGAAGATTGTGACAACTGTGCTGGGCAGACCAAGATGTTGGGGATGCCAGAGCTGTGGGATATCTGCCAAGGAGAGCTATACACAGGGAGTGGAGTCAGCCTAAAGGAGAGAAGTGTACTGCCATCAGCAAAGCTGAAGTGCAGAGCCATCCAAGTGTTTTGACTCTAAACATGGAGTTACAGTATTTGGAGTTTCAGTCTGGTTTTCAGTCTGGTTTTGGTTCCACAGTCCCTCACTATGTCCCCTTTCCTCCATTTTGAAATGGTAATGTAAATTCTTGGCCACTGTATGATACAAGTCTATAATTTGCCTTTTTACTTTACGGGGGTTACAATTAATAGATTGCCTTGAGTCTCTGAAGAGGCTTTGGACCTTTGAACTGTGCTGAGACTGTGAAAAACTTGGGGACTTTTGAGTGCATTTTGCATTCTATGGCCACAAGCTTCTAGGGGCCAGGGGGTAGATGTGGTGACTTAAGTGAGAGCGGCCCATTAAGTTCATACATTTGAGGGCTTGGTCCCCAGCTGGTGAAGAACTAGGAGGTGTGGCCTTGTTGGAGGAGATGGGTCAGTGAGGGTGGGCCTTAAGGTTTCAAAAGCCAATGTCATTAGCTGTCATTAGCACACCAGCCCCTTGTCTTGTTTGTGGATCTGCTTTCAGCTACTGCTTTCAGGCCGGTCTGTTTGATGCCATGCTCCCCAACGTGATCAGGAGCACAGACTCTACTACCCTCTGGAACTGTGAGCCCCAAACAAAATGCTTTTTTTTTAGTGAGCTGCATTTGTAGATATCTCTTTACAGCAGTGGACAGTAGCTAAGACACCCATGCTTGTACAGAGAGTGCGCTTATTCGCTGAGCCACCTCCCGACCCCCAGGATCATTCTTAATGGTAAGAAACTTAGTTTCCAACTAAAGGAAGGATCAAAGCAAGGGTGTCTTCTCCCATTAATTTTTTTTCCTTTTTTGGTTTTTCAAGACAGGGTTTCTCTGTAGCTTTGGAGTCTGTTCTAGAACTAGCTCTTGTAAACCAGGCTGGCCTGGAACTCACACAGATTCGCCTGCCTCTGTCTCCCAAGTGCTGGGATTAAGGGTGTGCACCACCACTGCCCAGCCTCCCATTGATTTTTAACACTGTACTAGACCTCTTAGCTAGTGCAAAAACAAGAAAATGTAAGCAGATTTGAGACAAACTGAACTCCCTTTGTCTTCAGATGACATGGTCATCTATAAAGAAAGTCATAAGGAATAGACAAAAAGCAAAACCTGATGCAACGAAGAATCAACTGTAAGGCTGGAGAATACAAATTAATAATCAAAGAACAAATTATTTCCTAGAGACTATCAATAAACAGAAAAGAATTTAAAATTAAAAACACAGTACCATTTACATTAGTATTTAAAAGCTGAGAATACTTCAGATAAAATTCCAACAAAATACATCCAGGATTTATATATAGAAAAATATAAAATTCTGATGAAAGTTCTCATTAAGAAAAAAATGTAGAGAAACTCAATGTCCATAGCTGTGATCTTTGGCGGAAGAGCAAAGGCAAAATGATGAGACAAAGATAACCTCTCAGCAAACAAGAGCTCAGCAAATAAACACACACCTGGCTTTAAAACACTTCAAAAATAATGACACACCCAAATATACAGTGTAAAACAACGGAACTGCTGAAGGGTGACGGGAAAGAACCTAAGTGACCCAGGGTATGGTGACAAATTTTTAGATGCTACACACACAAAAGGAATGAAAAGGAAAGGAAAAATTATTAGGCTAGACTGTATTAAAATGAAAAACTTCTGCTATATTTTCATTCATTTTACAATCTAAAAAAAATCTTTCAAAGAAATAAGAGTAAAATAGTCCGTAGCAGCTAAGAAGGAAAGAGAGGAGAGTTGGTAGTCAGATAATGGGTTCTACAATACAGTTAAAGGAAATGGCAAGTGTTAGAAAGAAGAAATGTGAATATTACATGAATCTAACTACAAGCATGTATCAATGTATCAAATTATCAAACTATATCCAATGAACACACAAATATATGCCAACTGAATCTTTTTACAACTTTTCTGCAAAACACAGTGAAACTAATGGGAAAACAAGCTAGAAAGAGGGAAAAAAATATTTTCAAAAAGATACATTTTATTTAAATAATAATAATAATACAAAATGGCTGAGAAGGTAAAGTTGCTAGCTGTGCATTCCTGACATGCACACCCATGGCAACCTGAGCTCAATCCTAGAACGCACACAAAGGTGGAAGGAGAGAACTTACTCCACAACGTTGTTCTCTGCTCCCTATAGACAAGCACCCACACAACAAACATAAACACACAGTGAGAAATATTTTAGAATAAACCTGCTAGCTAAAATGTGCAGAAAAAGCTTAAAATTGAACAATAAGAGGCCAGAAATATGAGACTGCATGGTTAGACTGTATGAGGCTCCATATTTAATTCTTAGTATCAAAAAACTTCTCCAAAAAATAAAAAAATATTAATAACCTGATTAAAAAGTGCAAAGAATACTAATATCCTGATTAAAAAGTGGACAAAAAAACCCTCTGCAGATATTCCATAAAAGGTATACACAACTATGACAAACATACATACGCAATGATGTTCAATGTTACAGATCATTAGAAAAATCAAGTTAAAACACTATGAGGCCAATATACAAATATTAGAGTAGCCAAAATATGATACACTGACTTTACATGATGATAAGAATACAGAACAAAGGGACTGTCATTCAGCTGTGGGACAAATGCAAACGGCTCAGTCAATTCTGGATGTAGTCTCATGGCTTCTTTCAAAGTTAAATAAACTAGCATATCCATCTATTAACCAATCTCCTTGGTATTAATACAAATAAATGGAAAACTTACATTCACACAAATCTGATAGTAACACTTAGAAGAAGAAACCAAGGCAATTTTCAATAGGTAGATGAAATAACTGTGCTAGATCTAGACTGTAAAATATGACTCAGCACTATAAAGCAATGCTCTATCAAGCCAGGGAAGATAAACGTACATTACTAAATGAAAGAAGCTAATTTCTACTCTGTACTCCCACTCAATTTTGCAGAGTTTAAAATTGCTCTTAAAAATAAAAGTTAATATTTAAAAAATATGTACCCAAGGAACCAGAGAAGAGGCTCATCTAACAACGTTTGCAGAGGACACCATCGGATCGTATTCACTTATTTTGTCTGAGTTGAGGCATAAAGACGTTACAGCTTACTGAGCAGGTAGTTATTGTCAATATACACAGGTCCAGGGCTAGGGATCTAAGCAATAAGAACTTATGGTCCAATAGAATGGCCTGCTGGCATTCTTAACCACTGGTACGTGCTCACCATAGCACACACTGTACAAATCAGATTTAATCTGTGTAAAACTCATCTTGGAACTATTGTACTTGCTTTAGAAGTGATGTGCAGTGAGTACAACACTGCATTCAGTAGTCTTCTCTGGATCCTCTCATGAATAACATTCTTCAAAGCATGTGTGGGAAATCTTGACATTTTTCTCAAAACTTTATAGAGTAACAAAACTTTATAGAGTAACAAAGCCAAATATCAACAAAAGTAGTAATTAACTTGATCCATTTAAGTTAAAATTTAATTGACTGCAAAAAGCCTCACACTATTTAATTCAACTAGTCAGTTCATTAAAATAAAGAGCTACATTTATCTGCTACACTCTCATTAAATGTCACAAAAATGAACACTGCAAATGGAAATATATGTGTCTTATAGACAGAAACAGAAATTAGTTCAAGGTATAGTCAGTACAAATCAAGATCTGTTGGATTTTTTTTCATGTAAATCAAACTCATATCATAACATTACTGCATAGGATACAATGTTTACTAAGTCAGTGGCACTCTCACATGCACGGGCTGCTTACTCTATAATATAAACTGCTTTGAGAGAGAATCACTTAACCATCGAAAGTCAACTTGCTAAAACTGGAAAGGCATGGCTGTAATTTTCTACTTAAAGTTTCTTATTCTGGGGTTATATTTTCACAATTACTGTGATTTAGACTTTTAGGGAGTAATGTGGGATTCCCCTCTGCATGCTGTGAATACCCTTGGTTAATAAAAAATAATTAAAAAAAAAACCTGCCTTGGCCTGTTGACAGTGCAGAACTTAGATAGGCGGGGAAAACTAAAGTGAAAGCTGGGAGGAAGAAGGCGGAGTCAGGGAGAAGCCATGGAGCTGCTGCTGAAGACAGACATGCTGAAACTTTGCCACGACCTCATGGGGATGCACAGATTAATGGAGATGGGTTAAACTAAGATGTAAGAGTTAGCAAATAAGAAGCTAGAGCTAATGGGCTAAGCAGTGATTTAAATAATATAGTTTCTGTGTGATTATTTTGGGTCTGAGCTGCCAAGCAGCCAGGAACCAACAAGCAGCCTCCTCTCACAACATGGAAGTCACTTTTAAATATTTAATTTTTAAATTATATATAAAATTTGAACATTCAGGTATTACTGATGAATTCAATATGAAATTTGAACATTCGGGTATTACTGATGAATTCAATATGAAATTTGAACATTCGGGTATTACTGATGAGTACAATATGAAATTTGAACATTCAGGTATTACTGATGCTGCTTTATTGTAGTTGTTTTCCATCCATGAAAAACCCATACATTGGTTTAGTTTTTATTTTGCTTTGTTGAGACTGGGTTTTTCTACACAGCCCTGGCTGTCCTGGAATTCACTATGTAGAACAGGCTGGCTTTGAACTCACAGAAATCCACCTGCCTCTGACTTCCAAGTGCTGGAATTAAAGGTATATGTCACCATGCCCAGATAATGTTTCTTTTTAGATTAAGATTACCAGATTTCTTTGATTAGATATGGTTCAATTATCATTTTTGCTACTTAATAGCGCTTTTCTCTTTGTTGAAGATTTTATTTTATACCATATTAAATTTATAGAAGTAACAAAATTTTAATTTTGAAAATATTCTAAGTATTATACACATCACACTAACCTATGTATGCTAGGGTCAATTAAGCATCTTCCAGTGAGATGTCCCGTGAGGGAGACCTGACCTGCGAATGTCTACATAAATAATCCAAGCCCCAGGCCAGGCTGACTGTGGACATTCTCATCTCCTCCCTGTTAAACACTCTTCTGGAGTTCTGACCTGCACATCAGATCTATTCGACCCCATTCCTTTATTGCTAACGGCTGTAAGCACTAAATTCCAGCACCACCCCATGTCCCTGACTCGGGACCCTCCTTTTCCTAAATGTGCAGGATGGTCTTTAGTACCTCTGAGGAAGCTTCCCCACCCATCATCTCTCCTTCCTGCTGCAACCTTCTATGAACACTTGTTCCCTTATTCCGCTGCCACTAACACAGAACACGACAATGTGAATCCCTCACTGAAAGTGGGAAAGAAATGAAAAGACATCCCTCTATACAAGGGAGAACAGAAGCCAAAAATGAGTTTAGTGGGTGGTTCTTGTTGCTGCTTTTAAAGCTAAGCGGTTTCCCTAAAGCGTAGATCTACCGTTGCAGCTACTGTTCTCATGCCATTAGTTCTTGGGATCACCTAATTACTGGGCACCACCTGGACATGCTTCCTCTGAGATCAACCATACCACCTTTTCAAAGAATGCCCGTCATAACACTGGAGAAAGGACAGCAAGTAGAGTTATCTGTTCATATTTTCATACACTACGAAATATAAACTACAAGGAGACAAAACTAAACTGACGAACCCTGAATATCCTGCCCATCAGCACATAATTCACCTTCTATTTGACACTTTTAAACATGAGACAATTTTAGGGAGAATAGAGCAGGTAGAGAGTGGGATAGGAAGAGGCCCAATATCGTCACAGGTTCCCATCAGTGATGAATTTGTGTCTATCTTAATCATGGGGAAACACAAGGCATTCCTGTTAACAAAAAGGAAGGAGCCTTCTTGTCTTAAGGCTTCTATTGCTGTGATGAAGC
Source organism: Myodes glareolus (assembly GCF_982192425.1). NCBI lineage: Eukaryota > Metazoa > Chordata > Mammalia > Rodentia > Cricetidae > Myodes > Myodes glareolus. The sequence goes on along the minus strand of NC_142040.1, from coordinate 18,807,075 downwards.
ACAGTGACTAAAGGGGAAAGGGTTATTCTTCATTGACCGAAGTCAGGACAGGAACGCAAACGGAGGAGGATCCTGGAGGCAGGAGTTGCTGCAGAGGCCATGGAGGGGTGCTGCTACTGACTTGCTTCCTCTGGCTTACTCAGCCTGCTTTCTTATAGAACTCAGGACCACCAGCCCAGACGGCACCACCCACCATGGGCTGGGCCCTCCTCCATCCATCACTAAGACAATGTCTTACAGCTGAGTCATATAGAGGCATTTTCTCAATTGAGGCTTCCTATCTTCAGATACATTTAGTTTGTGTGTCAAGTTGACATAAAACCAGCCAGAACACTTATTTATCTTTCATGTTTCATGAGACAACTGGAGGATCATTTTAAACAATCTTAATTCATAACTGACCAAAAACCACCTGAAACAAGTCAAAAACTAGGCTTGAAGCTAGGTGAGGCTGAGACAAGAGGATCAAAAATGCGAGATCATCCTGGGCTACACAGTGAATTAGAAGCCTGTCAAGGTTGCATAGCTAATATTCTGTCTTTAAAATAAAAAGAAAATAGAAGTATCTAGTTGAAACCTGACATCCAGTTATCCTTAATTGACAAAACTGTAAGATAAAGTAATAAGTGCCTATAACAAAACCAATATAAAATAAGGGGGGATTGTTTTGCATATACAGGAGCACACAAAAGGCTCATTTAGTACAAAACCCTTCCAGACCTGTCTCGATCGGTTGTTTTTTGTTTTTATTCATTTAGATAGGCATACTCTTGGGAATGTTTTTATTGCAACAGTCTATGCCAGTTTCTACTACAATCACAATCCAGTGTCTGGTTACAGCCAATACTTTGTCAGTAGCTCCTGGTCTTCTATTTTAATGAGACTTATGCCAATAAAAATAAAACCATTGCTTCAGGCTATATGCCCCAACAGGTAAGAATAATGATTAACTACTATAACTACCAGCACAAACGATTTGGACTTTGTTTTCAGAACTGCTTAGAAGAGAATTTTGAAAAACAAGGTAATGCAGGATCCAAGTTGTAGCTGTTTTCTAATTTTCCAAAGATCACCAAAAACTCTCAAACAAAGCATAAAGTTTGCAAAAATAGAGGGTGATGTGCAGACTTGATACTGAATTGTTTGTATATTTAGTTCCTAAATACAGATTATGCATTAAGACAATGAAACATATTGGGCTAGAGAGATAGCTCAATAGTAAAGTGTGTGACTTGCAAACATGAAGTCTGAAATTCAAGCCCCAGAAACCAACAATAAAAAAAAAAAAAAGACATTTGCTTGTCATGACAGTGCTGGAAAGGCATAGCTAGGCAGATCCCTAGGGCTCAGTGGCCCGCCACTAGCGCACCTGACACCTTGATAAGATACAGGTCAATGAGAGGCTCTGTCTCAAATGGGACACCCAAGCTTGTCCTCTGGCTTCTACTCATATAGACACATGTATACGCATGCACCATGTGCTCATATACACATGATCACAGACAGACAGACAGACACACACACACACACACACACACACACACACACACACCATGATAACAACATACTGAATAAATACTGATGGTGAAAAAATATAGCCCCAAAGACCGGCCCTTAAAGTAAAAGTATAGTTTTTTTTTAATTTCATCATACAAAATAAGAAAATCTACTATCAGAGAAGATTCTTTAAATGTATACATATATGAAAGAAATCTAAATGGAGTCACAAATAACAGGGGAGACCCCAGCTAGACATCTTTCACCACCAAATGAAACCTCCAGTGACATGCGATAGGGAAGGCCGCTTAGTTTCTCCAGCCGCTTGGCAGCTCAGCCCCGAAATAATTACACAGAAACTGTATTAATTAAATCACTGTTTGGCCCATTAGCTCTAGCTTCTTCTTAGCTAACTCTTACATGTTAATTTAACCCAGTTATTAGTCTGTGTATTGCCACATGACTGTGGCTTACTGGCTAAAGTTCCAGCATCTGTCTCCAGCAGGGGCTACATGGCTTCTCCCTGCCTACACCTCCTTTCTCCCAGCATTCAATTTAGTTCTCCCTGCCTAGCTCTGTTGTACCCTATCAGGTCAAGGCAGTTTCTTTATTAACCCATGGTATTCACAGCATACAGAGGGGAATCCCACAACAGTGACAGGAATGGGTTACATCTAAACAAGTTGTTGACCAAAAGGGAGAAGGGAGCCATGGAAACTCCCAAACAAGTCAGGGTATCGTCAAGGCTATCGGTTGCTCCTCACAAACTGACAGTAAGAGCCTATTCTCAAGGAAAACACAGATACCTCAGTGAACACAGAGAAGTTGAGCTGGAGCCTAGCTGGGGCCTTCACCCCTACTGACTAGAGTTCATGGTACTGGAAGATACTCTCCATGCTACCAGGGAGAAAAGTCACCACCAACCCAGCAACAAACCTTGGGATCTACAATGGAGACCTGCCTGCATGGTATGCTTGTGTAACAGTGGCGCAAATGTTATACGAGAATTAACCTCTACGTGACTGAATTCAAAACCCATTCCACAAGATGGAACCCATGCCTGACACTGCTCAGGTGGCCAAGAGCCTGTGACTAGGTAGGTCACAGACCTAGAGGAAAACAAAGGAGCATTGCTATGAAATGACTCCTGACAACATTCTGTTCTATCCACAGGTAAGTCTTGCTCAGCCACCATCAGGAAGGCTCCCTCTTGCAGTCTATGGGAACTAATAGAGAACAGGATATCATCATCAACTCCTCCTCGGGGATCAGGGAGCTTTGCAGAACAGGAGGCAGGGTGATGGAGGATCACACCAAGAAAACTGTCTTTCAGATGGAACAGGATTGACACCATGAATTCACCAGCATGCACTGCACTGCATCAGCACAGGTCCGAGTCAGACAGGACCCCAGTGCTGAGAGGGGAAAGTGGACATGTGCTCACTGCCATCCCTAACCAAGAAGCTATCTCCAACTGACAGCCACTTGCAAAAGAAAACTTAGCTTTCTCCAAAGAAGTTCCACAGTGTGTTTTAACCACACTCAAAGGGCGGCCCTAAGTCCAGTGACGGTCAATACAAAATGAACTCAGTAGTGTTTTTATAGACTTTTTGCTTTATATTACTTTGTTTGGTCTGACTGTCTGCTTTTCTTTCTTTCCTTTCTTTCTTTCCTCCCTCCCTTTTTTTAATCTTACTGGTCTTTTGCTTGTATATTATGGTTATGATTTTCAATTTTACATCTTTATAGGCTATGCACATGCGAGTGTGTACATGTGTGCGTGTGTGTGCATGTGTGTGTGTTTCATGTGCTTTTTCTTTGTTATTTATTTTCTGGGTTTCTTCGCTATGTTTGTCTGTTGATTTTCTAAAGACAGAAAGAAAAGGTGTGGATTTGGTTGGGTAAGGAGGTGGGGAAGATCTTGGAGCAATTGGGAGAGGAGAAAACCATGATTAGAATATTTAGTGTGAAAAATTAATTTTCAATAAAAAAATTAAACATTTTTGTAAAATTAATCTTTACACTGTGTTTTATTATCGCAACTAATTTTGTAATCAGCTTATTTTTAACAGACCTTCTTCACAAATATTAAAGACACTAGAAAATGTAAGCGGTCATTAAAAATAATCAGTCTTGAGGGTTGTTTCCTGATTTTCTGAGAAATCGCCACACTGATATCCTAGGGACTGTACCAGCTTGCACTCCCACCAGCAATGCAGGAGTGTTCCCTTTACCCCACAACCTCTCCAGCATAAGTTGTCATCAGTGTTTTTGATCCTGGCCATTCTTACAGGTGTAAGATGGAATCTCAGAGTTGTTTTGAGATTTGCATTTCTCTGATGACTAAGGATGTTGAACATTTCCTTAAGTGTCTTTCAGCCATTTTAAATTTCTCTGTTGAGAGTTCTCTGTACTCCATTTTTTATTGGATTATTCGTTCATTTGATGACCAATTTCCTGAGTTCTCTGTATATTTTGGAGGTCATAGCAGCAATGTTTGTCATAGCCAGAATCTGGAAACAACCTAAATGCCCCTCGACTGAAGAGTGGATAAGAAAAATGTGGCACATTTACACAAAGGAGTACTACATAGCAGAAAAAAAAATGGCATCTTGAAATTCGCAGGCAAATGGATGGAGCTAGAAAACATCATATTGAGTGAGGTAACCCAGACCTAGAAAGATAATTATCACATGTACTCACTCATAAGCGGCTTTTAAACATAAAGCAAAGAAAACCAGCCTGCAAACCACAATCCCAGAGAACCTAGACAACAATGAGAGCCCTAAAAGAAACATACATGGAATCTACATAGGAAGTAGAAAAAGACAAGCTCTCCTGAGTAAATTGGGAGCATGGGGACCATGGGAAAGGGTTGAAGGCGAGGGGAGAGGATGTGAGGGAAGCAGAGAAAAATGTAGAGCTCAATAAAATCACTTAAAAAAAAATAAGACAACCACCAATAGAGAATGAATGAACAACAAAGAAAATAATCTTAATCTATTAATGAAGCACCAACATGAAATTATATTATATTTAAATAGATAAGATTTGTGGCATGGTAAAGTCAATCTTCAAAATTAGTAGCCTAATGCAGTCTACAATAAACAATAAGCATTTAATAAGTCTTTAACACAGATACTTCACTTATTCCAAAATTTTCTAATTTAAATCAGTTTTAAAAACAATGGACCAACTCAGCCTCAAAGTAAAGAAATCAAATTGAAAATCACCCTATGCACAACAATGTTTCCCCCAACAGGAGCTCTATGGCCACAATGGAAACGAGCAGGGGGCTTTAGTTCTTTTTCTGTTGCTGTGAGAAAACAGTGACCACACCGACTTGGGTACAGTTATTTGGCCTACAGATTACAATCCTCCACAGAAGGACATCAGTGCAGGAGCTAACACGCTTGCTCGTACGCCAGGTTCTTCTCATACAACCTGGGCTGGGCCCTCCCATATCAATCACTAATTAAGAAACCGTCCACAGGCATGATCACAGCCAAGCAGAGGGAGGCAATTTCTCAGTTGAGGGTCCTCTCCCAAGGTGATTCTAGTTTGCACGAGACTGACAAAAACTAGCCAACTTGGACAGCAAGAGGCATTCACTCAAACTGTGGATGCAACTGCTAAATTCCACAGCACGGTTTGTATAAGAGAGAGCAAATTCTTCAAAAGAGTCCAACAAACCTTTACAATCTTCCTCTGCCAGGAACGGTTGAACACGACGCAGAGGCGCACTGGCAGACCACAGGAAAGTCTACCTCTGAGCACAGGAGCCACGCCGCCTACTACGCTTCAGTGCTATGGATACCAGTGCCCGCTAAACTAACAAGACACCTGACCTTGACTACAAGGACCTTATCAGGATTATACAAAGTACTAATATGAGAAAAAAAAATTGAGATTAGTGCCAACAGTCCAAATGAACAATTACTGAGTGTAATGGAAGACAGAGTGATCACTACTGGAAAAAATGAGTAACTTTGAATAGCCATTCTTCAATTCTCACATAAAAAAGAAATTTAAAAAAATTGCCTGGGCTCCCAGTTCAGATGATACTACCTGCTACTTTTGCTCTGAGAGTGACATTTACTCCAACACCATGCACCTTGCTGGCTCAGCAGTCTCTACTTTGGTGAGGACTCACAGGTCTGGAAGGCAGTGGAAGCCAGCACAAGGATCCCTCCCTGTCAAACTGGTTCAACTTCTTAGACAAAATACACACAAGAAAGAAAGAAAGAAAGAAAGAAAGAAAGAAAGAAAGAAAGAAAGAAAGAAAAGAAAGAAAGAAAGAAAGAAAGAAAGAAAGAGAGAAAGAGAGAGAGAGAGAGAGAGAGAGAGAGAGAGAGAGAGAGAGAGAAAGAAAGAAAGAAAGAAAGAAAGAAAGAAAGAAAGAAAGAAAGAAGAAAATCCAAGAACACTATATGCGAGTTTACACTACATGCGAGTTTAAAAGGCAGAAGGTGTCAGTGAGTGAGCTGGGACCAGCACAATTCTGACAAGATGAGAAGAAGTGGGGTTTCCTTCGTCCCTTTTAACATCTCCCATCCTCATCCGAACTGGAAGCTTTAAGAGACAACTGAACAGGGGCTGCAAAGATGGCGGGCCATGAAAAACACCTGCAGAGGGTAGGGCTCCAACACTCAGCACCCACACAGAACTCCTAAGTCCAGCTCCAAGGGATACTATTTATGCTCCCTCTGGCTGCTGAGGGCTCCTGCTTGCAGCTGATGCACATCTGAGTATCCAAGCACACATGCATACACTCTAATAAACATACCATTAAAATGTTTAAACGAGAGCAACCACTTAAGAAATTCAGTGTGGAGGTGCCTCACAAAGCCCCCGTCACGGAACTCTGAGGCATATATCCAAGACTCAGTATCTTACTACAGAGCTATCTCCCACAACATTGCTGCTGTCTTCTAAATACCTAGGAAACGGACACACCCTATGGGCGCATCGATGAAAATGTGGTACATTTATACAATGGGATATTATTAAGTAGCTAAAAAAATAAAACTATAATATTTGTAGGTAAATGTTCAGAACTGGAATTAACAGTCTTCCTGAGTGAGGCAACCCAGATCCACAAAAACATATTTTCTGTCATATTTGGATGTGTGTTTCAATGAGGTTATGTAACTAGTAAAGGGGGAAGGAAATCTTTCAAGGAAGGGGAAATAGAATATTCTAAATGGAACAGGATAAAAAAGAGTGAGGGATGGGAAGGCAGGGCAGAGTATTCCTACAGGGAGGGTTAACTAGCATTAATGGCCTTTTGAAAGCCATATTCCAGGACAGACCCAGAAGTAGTCAGCCAACACCTGAACTCAATGGTGGAGAGAAAGAGCGAGAGAGTTAACGAGGGTGGGAGAGAGGGGAAGGAAGTGGGGAGACTGAATGAGCATGAATGGAGGTGGGAAGGATTTGGAAGAGCTGGGGGAGGGGTAAGTATGATCAAAATTCTCAAATTCGATCAAAATTGAAATTCTCAAAGAGTTAATGAAAACATTTAAAATGATCTTTAAAAGAATAAAATGGCCAAAAGTCTTCAAATTTACAAAAAAATAATTACAGATGATTCCATCGAAAGAATTATAACAAATTGATATACCATACATATACGTACAGATTTAAATTGCATGGAGACCATCTCTTATCTGTGAAAGCTACCCTTTGGAGTTGTGAGAATTACAGATCCTAATACCTGGCACATTGTGGTTAAGTGAATAACTATATTATAGTAAATATATAATACTGGACATCTAATAAGTAGATACGCTTGACCACGTTATCAAAGTCGTTCAACCAGAACTCAGGCTGTGAAAGCCTTCGGGTTTCTAATGCAGAACAAGTGAGAAACAGCATGGTAGTATATAAAATGGGCCTGACTGATTCCAATCAGACCTTCCCCTGTTGCCTCACAATGACATGGGCAGTATATTCATTCCACATGTAAATAACATAAAGAAAATTCAGCCCTACATCTTGGTCTGATACAGGCCCTGGGATGTCTAGGTCCAGGGTTTCAAAGTTCATGCACAATATGGCTTCCCCACCACTATCAACTTGCCCAACCAAGTACACGTAGGCAGACAAAAAGCAAAAGAAATACTTTGAGGAAATGTATTCCCCAGAATAAAAATCCAGGAAGAAGGTTCTATGTAAAATCCAGAAACACAAAAGGTCAATCTAATTGTAAGGTCTTTGTACTTTGTGTCTCAAATTAAGTTAAACCTTTGGACTAGACTATTTCCTAAGGCCTTTTACTTTAGTAACACCAAAACAAGTCCACCAGGGCATGGTAGCATATGCCCATGATCCCAGCACTAGGCAGGTTGTAGTAGGAGGGTCATGAGTTCAAGGCCAGCCTGAGCTACAAAGCCAGTGTGGAGTTAGTCTCATTCCATCAACCTAGTTGACCTCAGAAACATTTTGGGAAAACAATTTACATAGCAATTAATTAAAACTTTGAAAAATACATTGTTCCCTGGAGATTAAATTTTGAATTTAACTATCATTAATCAGGAAAATTAGAAACAAAATTTTAAGAAACTAATAGGCATACTAAAAGATATCAATACCATTAATTTTTAATAACGAACAGGTTTTACATTGTTTAGGAGAGGAACAACGCTATCAACACACCTTCCTACTACTCAACCCATTTACACGCGAGCTCAGACACAAGGCAAGAGAAGCCGCACATGGGAGCTATCAAACAGGCACCTCCAAGCACAGCGTGTAAAACCCGGTGTGATGTGCTCTGGGAGATACGGATGCGACTGTCTTGAAACTAAGCTTGCCAGTTTACACTTTCATCCACACATCTGAGAATAAGTTCTCTGCCAGGATTTCATCCCAAAATCCAGTGTCCCTGTGTCAGACAACTCTAATGCCAACTTAAACTGGGTCATAACAGCTTTCTGTCATTTTATTATACTGGGATAAAAAACAAAATTTATTATTGCAACTTTTTCACTATATCCCATTGAACAGTGACAAAATATCTTCATAACCTTTACTCAGCTAAGATCTGTGACCTATTCCAAGTCGCCATTAAAGTCTTATATTGAACTACTGGGCAGTAAAAGAACTTTGAATTCTCACACTGGCTGAACCTTAACACACCTACCTAAACTCCAGTAACTCTGTCACTGCCACACTCTCCACAATTTACTACAGAAGAAAAGCTGGTCATTTTAATGAGGGATTTTTTTTTCCTTTCCTTTCTCTTCATTCTTTTTTTGTACAGATCTTACTCAGTATTCTTTATGTGAGGGCAACTTTGTTAAAGTGGTTCAATATTTAATTAAGGATTAAATGGTAAGGCAGCTTGCCTACTAAATTATAAAACTGTCAGTGTTGACATATCTTCTAATTAATTAAATAAAATAACTTAACAGAATTTAAAACTCAAATTTAAAGTGAGCTCTTTGGAACACATGGGTTATTTTAAAGATGCGAAGTGGTAAACAAAACATATGGCATCATGAGAGAACACGCATGTAACACCAGCAACCAAAAGAGGCCTCCAGCACCTGAGCCATAATCTTAATGCTATCAAAGAGACAGGAAATTAAGCAGCTGTGTGGTGGTTCTGGAGGACCAGTGGACACAGTACACCATCAGGGAAGGCCCAATACAATACAATAGTCCCTTCTAGAGAGAAAAGCCAAAACACATTTTAAATACAACTGTTCAAATTCAAGTCTCTTCCAGTTAGTGGTTAAACATCAAGTCACTGAGTGTTTTTCTACTAACAGATAACACTGGATTTGTGTTCCTTGTGATTTATCTTAAAAGA